>NW_009916984.1:65327-86517 GCF_000696875.1 Nestor notabilis
CTTGCACCCTTTTTTGTTTATTGGCCATACATCCTACAAATTCACTGACGTTATGTCTTCTCCGCAAAATGCAGACTCCTATGGCCAGGAGGAATGGGAAACGTCTGACTGGCACAGCAGATCACAAAGGGAGTCAGGGTTGAGGTGCAGGGAGCTGGTATTAATCTATTCTTAGGTATTTTTGTACTGGGAGAAGTGGGGAGGAGCTGTGTGAGAATTACACTGCAGACTGATCCCTCCTAAACTGGTTTTCAGTGTTCTACTAAGTGAAGCATCAGTTTAGGCTTTGAGTTTTGTCTGCCCTTACTCTTTCTGTTTTCAGTTTTGCCCCTAAACATCAACATTTTTCTTTTCAAGTCATTCACTATTAATTTATATATTCATATCTCCTTTTCAGGGTCCTCTGCATGTCATGGTCTAAGTTCACCATGCAGTTTATTTTTATATGATTTCCAGTCTGCTCTAGAAATGAAAATTATTTTGATAAACAGTTGAACTTTTGAATGTTTATTTGAACTGAGCCTCCAAGCCTTTAGTGACTTTCCCTTTGCTAATGCTGAACTAGTGTCCCTGATGTTGATGATGATGAGGAGTGGTGTATGATGTTGATGCTTAAAAGAGTAAAGACAGGAGCATAAGATAAAAGGAGGCCTTTGAGCATGAACTATCCCATGGCAATAAAATGACACTATTGCATTTTTCTTACATAAAATTTGACCTTTTTGACAGGACATGTCTAGAGGTAAATGACAAAATGCCAGGTCTACCCTTTGCCTTTCAAGTCAAAAATGACTGACCAATATTTCTTCCCATACCATGCCTTATCTAATAGAAGATAAACCAATAAAACTTTGCAAATAAGCGAACTCCAAATGGGTGGCTCTTTCACATAGCAGTTTTTATGGCCTTTTTATGTATTGTTCATATTTTGGGTGTCACTTTTATTAGAACAGGCAACTTTGCATTGTCTTCTGTGACTGTTAATAAGCTGCTGCAGGCATCTTCTCAGAGAACTTCTGAAAACTGCTAAGGAAATACTGTAAAGAATCTAAGAACCAGGCAATCTGCAGCGTAAATGTCTTCCACACAGCTGAGCACTAAGAATCATGCTGTTTTAATGTCTGATACAAAATATGTAAACAACTGCTGATTTACAATTAGTAGCTACAGTGAGTTTATTGCAAGTTGGCTACTTTGTATTTCACTGATTATCATCCACAAATGATAGTCTTTTATTTGTTCACAAAAAGTTTCAAGCAAAGTGATCTTTTCTGTTGCTGTAATGTTACTTTCTAATCAATGGGCACACTTTCAAAGTCTTACAACAAATGACAACTAAACGAATACTAAATGTTGGGGGAAAGGGGTTGCTATTGGTAGTCCACATATAACACTAGGCCTTTAGGATATTTTATACATTTTTACATATGTAAGTACATGAGAAAATAATTACATGCCTACCATTATATGAATGAAGTAAGCTGTCCATATACTAAATCAAGTAGAGAAAGATATGAATTCAGAGAAGACAGAATTTATTGAAACTCACATTGAAGTAATCTGTGGTACGTTTTTTAAAATAAAAAAATCAGGTCAGCTTGATTCTTCTGGTGCAGTGAAACGTTTGAGAAGTTTCAGTGTTAGAAATGGTATCTATAGAAGCTGGGATTACAACAATTTTTTTTAATTTTTTGTTTTTTAAATCCACTACAAGCAGTACATCTCTGTGAGATCAGTATTTAAATGACTTTATTAAGAAATACATGAATGATGCATGAGGATCAAACCTGTCTTTGGGACCTCACTCTGCCACAGATTTTCGAAAATAACCACAAGATAAAGGAGAAGAATAGGGAAGTTAAGCAGCCTGGATGGTTTTGTTTGGGCCAGTTTAGCGAGAAAAAGTGTTTGAAATTTAGTCCAACAAGAATATGAAGACACAGAGTTTAAAGCTGGTGAAAGGAGAAAAATATGAGGAAGAAGGCAAGTGGGGTAGATGAGCAAGCAAGCATATACTTGTTTAACAGACAACATTTAAGAGTTTACATTTTTAAAAAGTGCTGGATTTTCCTGTTATGTTGTGTACCGTGTCTTTCATGTGACTTGTCTGGCAATAAAATGGGAGTGTTTCTGAATATTGTTCTTAGATACCTCCTAGGAAAAATCTGCAGTTTTGAAGTTGCTGAAATGACATAATTTCTGTGCTCACCCTGCTATGCCATGGTATATTTTTACTGACAAATATAATAATAAATCAGTAATTCTTGGCATATTTCATTTGTACGCTAATTGCCATTCTAGCTTATTGATATTAATGATCCAGCAACTCTAACTGTTAAGGGATGAACAATGCTGAGATCATGGTCCGTAAACTTGCTACTCTTTTAATAGATTCGAATGAGAATTAGAATATTTATGCAAATTGGGGGCTAAAAGGATTGGGAGTCTTTCAGCCCTGTTGAATCAGTTAATTTTATTGGAAATCAATGTAATGTTGATTTGAACGGGTGCTTTGACTTGTAGCTGAGCAGTATTCTCGTCCTGGACACTAGGTGTCAGTCTCGGAGCTTATAGAGCTCTGGAAAGCTCTTTCGTATCTGTATGAGCATGTCTGAACCAACTTGATTTCTTTTTTTTTTTTTTTTTTTTTTCCAAATGTTATGTATGCAATTCTGTCAAATTCTTAAGAAAAAATTGTTTCTGACAATGCAAAAGAAACCTGAAGGGTATGAACAAAAGGGCAACGTCTAGCATAATCCATTGGAAAGATCATGACTTTATGTTCAGTTGAGATGCCACCTGACATTCTTGGTCAAATGCAAGTATATTGAGGGATAGCTAGGAAAAGTAACATTTTAGATTACTGAATGGTAATTGTTAATTGGCCAAATGAAATAACTTGTTTTCAGATCAGTTGCTAGTTGGTGAACATGAACAGAACTACCCTCATTGATCAAGTTAAAATAAAGTTAATGTACTTTCAAAGTATAAAATTTGTTAGTTAATATGATTGGATTCCAGCATTCATGATGTTTTCCAATAGATCTAAGTCTATATTACTCAAAATATAGATCAAGATTCCAGTCTGAAATTGCTCCATATTTAAAAGTGAGAACTCAAAGAAGCTCAGCTAAAGTAAATTCTTATTTTCGAAAAGGAAATGTCTTTTTTACTATGTCTGGCAATGATTATGCTTGTCATCTAACTGATGTGTATTTATGAACATTCTCCACTTTTCTGAGATATATACATGTAATTCAGCCGCACATTTAAGTGTGATTTACTGACTGGTAAAACTCATACATGACTAAATTATATATGTGGTTGAAAATCTATGGAGAAACTATTATTTTCTACTAAATCCTGTAGGTTATTATAAATGCATAATTCTATTACATATCAATAAAGACTATATTTAATCCTTGTTAAATCTATTTAGAATTTTTAATGTTCTTGAGTCAAATACTAACCTCCCTGTATGACATAAAAGCATGCAAAAGTTTGAGTACATGCTGATACCTACAATAAGCCTGGAGTACATTCATTGCAAAACCCAGCATTTCAACTGTAAAGACTACAGATGTAGCTTAATACTTTGTAGCTTAACAACCTGGAAGCTGTTATTAAATGAGAACTGTTTCTAGATAGCATTGTAATAAATTCACATCTAAACTGTCAAGTTGAAAAAGATCCTTTTTATAGCTTTTCAGTGTCTATCTGTGCAACTAATGTGCTGTTTACATAACATTACTGATGTTCTGATCTGATCCCAAGAGAGAGTTTGTTGGTTATCATGACCTATCCATAATTCTTGGCTGAAAGTTTTTGCTGGGGTAGACAAGGAGTTGTACGATGAAGCTTGTGAAAACCTTGTTACAAAGTTTTAAAATATGTAGCACTAATGGAAGGCTCTTTGACTTCTGCTTAGGAATCCAGGGCAATTGTCTGCATATTTCATTGTAACTTTAAGCACACAATGTCCTCTATAACTTCTCTCAAGTTTAAAGTGGAAATAGAATGATTCTGAGTTCTGGAACCCTTACTTCTTAGGTTAAAACCTTGCTCACACTAGAGAAACCCTCCACATCAATACAAAAAAAAGTGTTTTCCTGTCTTTATTTACTTCATGTATATACCATTTTTAAAACTAACTCTAATTTTTGCATAAGTAGAGCTTGGTTTACAGGCATAAATTCCATTTCTTGTGAAGAAGTGACTGAGAGTTGTTACACTGCTTCTTAAACCGTTGCAAATAAATTTGCTGTACAGCTTTACACAGTGACTCAAATCTGGTAGTCTAACAATAAAATTGAAAAAAAGATGGAAGATCAGTCAGAGTTTTTAAAATCTCATTCTTCCTCTGGATCTCCTACATCACAATGCTCAAACTTCATGTTACATAGACAAAATAACAATGATTGACTAGCCTCTCATTTATCAACCTGATAACTTCCCTATCACTTCTGTTTCTTGTTCCAGCTTTCTTAAAGATGTGTTACTCATCTTTAAGGTAAGGTTTTTTCACCCTAATTCCAAGAAATGAACTTGATAATTGTCTTCTGCTATTCATATCTGTCACAACTTTTTGGAGAACACATGCCTACATAAAAAGAGGTTGTAAGAAATCAATACTCTTTGAAACTTGTAAGATTCTGAAGGGGGTTGGTTTTTTTTTTTTTTAACTAGTAGCTTTCATAAACGTTTTTGTATTGTGAGACTTTTGAAATCTCATTGAAAACAGCAACAACCTAATTTTGTCAAGGTTTACAATGAAACTGATGAATTCTCTGTTTGAAAGGTGACAAGCTGATAAAATTTGCTAAACTCAGACACTAGTTTAACGTCATATTTGGTTCTATATGGGAAGGCCTTCTGTGATGGGAAACCACTTATCGTGGGAATACTGTGATGAGGCTATGAGAACTTGATGAACAGCTTCAGTAAACCAAGATGTGCTCAGATACTTGTAGCAGTAGCACTCTATACCCCTTGTGAAGAATGTGGCTACTTGGTTTCTGAAGCATAAACTCTGATAGAGATGAGATAATCACTTACTGGAGGAAGCAATTAAACTCCATGTAAGAGAAGGACCTGAACCTATTCTCATCGATATGACTGGAACCTAGGTGAGGGCTGAAAGATCTTAGACCGTAAAAGCTCAACACAGCAATGGAAGAAGCAGGCAGAGCTTGGTGCAGTCATGAAACTGACAACATCCTTTCTCTTCCAGATAAAAGGCATTCATTTGTAGGACTAATACATTCAGAGACTTCTGTCCTGCCTTGTCCATACAAACTCTGTAGGCTGTTTATAGATACTGTGCAGAAAAGAGTCTGGGATATAAAGACAATGAGAAGTAATTTACAGGAATTCTTTATTCCAGATGGCTGCCTTTCAATGATAATTATCTATCTGCTAATTATTGAGCGATTGCATACATATTCAACTACTTATGATACTGTTATGGTTGTTGGTTTTCAACTATGTGGTCCTAAAATAATCTCTAAGAGTTTCTTACATTTTACAGAAACCAATATATCAGGGAAATAGATGGAATGAATGCTGCTGGAAGGACTTCATAGATCTGTTAAAGGGTCCATTTCACATTCAGTGGCAAACTGCTATAGAACATTGAACTTTTGAATCCAGATGGTGTTTGTGGTGTTTCATTTTGTGTTTATGGGCTCTTCCTGGAGGAGGTTTATTCTATTTTATAACTATAATGAGTGGTGCTATAACAAGGTATGGAGTGACCCAATATCAGAAATAGAGGTTGGGGCAAACTGTTCTGGTAAAGTGTTATCAGTTTTCAAATCTAGATTTTCTTTTTTTTTTTTCATTTCTTTTTTTTTTTTTTTTTTCTGAATGTGGGAGAACAGAGGAGGAAAACGATAGAGCTTTAAGACTTCCATTTATCTTGTTTTTCTGTTTAAGTTAGAGTTCTTGAAGAGTTCAGGTGTAATCACAGCCTTCTGTTGCAATAGGAAGCACCATCTGCTGAGGCATTCTGTAAGCAATATAACGTCTCTCCAGAGACAGTTTAGCATTCAATTCACAGAGAAGGATGGCAGGGACTTGTAAACAAAAGAACGCAACTGAAGCAGTGAAGAATGGGCTGTGCTCTAAAGATTCAATATGTTTCTTTATAGCTGAAAAATCCTGTAATGCTATAAAAGCCTGGCAGAGCTCTCTGATGTATTAATTGTGGCTTTTTTTTTCACTGAACCTTGCTATTTGAAAGCCAAAAATGAATGCCAAAACATTGCTTCCTTTTTTTTCTACTGAAACCTTCAAGTTTGCTGAGTCTGGCCCAAATTATCTAGCAAATAACAATTGTTTGGGGAAAGGGAGAAAAAGCTTTTAATTGCAGCTCAATAGTAATTAAATAGTCAGAGAATGCTTATGAAAGAATAGGTATTGGCTGTCAATGTATATTCAGTTATGAAGTCACTTGGGATGAACAATAGCTTTTCTAGATGACAAATGGCTAGCGTAAACACTTTTTATCTTTGTATCTTCTCATAAAATATTTTAAAGCAGACCAGGAGTGTGGTTATGGTAGAGGGAAGATGAGATTAAATGGAGATTGTTTCCTGTTTTGAATTAAATCAAAGTATCAGAATTATTAACGACAGATCTTTAGAGTACCTTTAATTACAAGTCCTTATTGGTCTTATATTCAAACAAAATGAAGCCAGAGATAAGGTACTGTAAGTTTAGGGCATGACTAATTTATAGGTTCTCCTGGACAAAGCAGAAGGGCTAGTTCTTCAGCGGCTCTAAGATCTATTCTATCAAACATTTTAGAGTAACAAAACCTTGCTTAATTACTATCTCATGTAAAACAGTGTGCTGGGTTCAGCTGTAGCAGTCATTTTTCTCCTTCTTAGTAGCTGGAGCAGTGCTGTGGTTTTGACTTTCAGCCTGAGAACAACGCTGATAACACCGATGTTTTTAGTTGTTGCTAAGTCATGTTTACTCTGACCAAGGACTTTCTCAGTCTCATGCTCTGCCAGGGAGGAGGGGAAGCCGGGAGGAAGCAGAAACAGGACACCTGACCCAAACTGACTGAAGGGGTATTCCATACCACAGCACGTCATGCCCAGTATATAAACTAGGGAGAGTTACCCGGAAGGCCCAGATTACTGCTTGGGTCGGGCTGGGTATCGGTTGGTAGGTTGTGAGCAATTGTATCCTCTTCCCTTATTTCCCTTAACATTGTTTTTGTCCATGGTAGCAATAGTGATTTTGTGTTATACCTTAGTTACTGGACTGCTCTTATCTCAACCCATGGGAGTTATATTCTTTTGATTCAGATATTCACCATACAGGAAATTTGAGCATCTTCCGTTACATGACAGCTCCTCTAAATCTTATTCATTAGGAAAACACAGTTAATTATCTATATATGTTTTTCATGTGCTTTTCTACTGTAAACATTCAAAATATGTTAGATTTGTATGATGAGAGATGAAGAGGGAGAAAGAGGAATAAAAGAAATATCTTTGCTAATTGATTTCCATTTCATGATAGTTATGTTGTATTAGGTGAGGCAAAGTACTGCACATTAAGCAAAACAATACTAACTTTCTTGGTTTTGAAGCTAGTGTAAAAGCTGATTTGTCACTTGGATAAGTGAGAGTCTACTTAGAGCTTTCATTATGACATGACATACATGGTTGTTGGCAAGAACTCTTTAAAAATCTCAGCTGTATTTTCAAATGGTACAATTTACTGTGAGTGCCTGAAGGTCTGAGCGGGTTATATGCTGGTCGTCTGCTCATTAATGAAGTTCTCTGTTTAGGTGTTTATATTTTGTCAAACATAAGGAAGAGGTTACTTGGTTTTGGCCAGTGTGCTAACTATGATTCAGAACATGTCATCATTTATATTATATGAGCTCTAGTGTCCTTTGGGCTGCGAAAAGTCACCTAGTGCAAAGGGGACCATTTGTCATCACTTACAAAATGACAACAGGATTCTACTAAGAGGTGTTTGAGAGGGGACAAAGAGGGGAAATAAGAAGCACTATCCACAGAAATCAGAACCCTGTGTTATGGGCACAGAAAAGGTATGAGTAAAAAGGATGAAACAATGAACACAGTTATCCGTTTCAAATAAATCTAAAAAAAAAAAAAAAAGCAGAAAACAAAGCATTCAAATCTACCTCCCCTTCTCTCAAATCTACTGTGTTCATTCAATGATGAGAAGTTTTCCATTCATGACTGAGGTCCGTATTAATAGATCATCTTCTAAGAAAAAGATGCTTCACTATATAAAGAACAATAAACAATCTTGCAGAAACTGGAGAACCACAGGTGCACAGAAGAGCTTTTGAGTCAGAATCATTGAAGAATGGGATTAATGAAGTCAAAGTGTTCAAGGAACTATGACATGGTGGCCCTCTGGTTTAGTAATCCTTTCCAGGAAAACTTCAGAAATTTTCTTCTGTCTTGGTGCGTGGGATGCCTATTTAAATCATGTGGATTTTTTTCCCCTGATATTTTTTTTGGTATATCAGTGCTTTTTGTAAAACCTAGGAGCTGTAACTGGAAAAACTATAAAACAATATAATGGTTTCGTATTTAGAAATGAACAATATCTCCAGGACTTACCCCAGAAACTAACAGTTTCTGGAGACTGTTTGGCACTACCTGTAATGTCCACTGCCAGGCTTATTTCCCTTCTCAAAGAATAGGCAACTAATTTGTGAAAGAGGCAGTAATCTCTTGTCCAGGTTTATTCTAAAATGTATTTTTCCCCTCTAAAAGGAACTTCATGATGGATAATAGCAAATAGAAATAATGGGATCTTTGCCTAGCTTTCCTCGACTTGCTGTAGGCTGATTTGCAAAACAGGGGGAAAAAAAGTATCTTTGAGTAATTTTAGAAAGGCTCATTTTGTAAGTCTAAGTCTCAGACTTCTAAAACCCTTCAGGAGTATTTAGCATTGCTTGAGGTTAGTTCCCCTGTCGTAAGTTAACCCTGTTAGCTACTTACAGTATCCTGGAGTCCTACGGTGATGAGGAGTAAACTGGTTAAGACTAAAATGCCTTTAGGGACTTGCATATTGCATCTTCTTAATCCCCTTCTTACTTGATTTAGAGACCATCCATGCAGAGACCTGTTTGCTCTCTAGTTAGAAATCGTCGTCTTGATGGGTTTAGGAATTATACCAATTTGGGCTTTTTAGGCTTGAGATTATAATGTTTGTTCTATCCTGCCCTCATTAATTCAGCAATGTGTCTGGCCTGCCATCTGGAATGACATCCTGTCACATCTTAAGTAAAAGGAATTTGCCTTTTGTTGGATTTTCCACCGTAGCTCTATATAAGGAGCCTGCTGATTGCTGGTAAAATGTCATTTCACTCTAGTTGCATGGCTGTTGTTTCCATAGCTTTGAATCTTTTCCTGTTGAGGAATGACTTCAATAGTAAAAGGATGCTTTGAACAAAGAGTCTTGCCCAACATTATCTGAAAGTGAAACCCACTGTTGTTTCAAGTAACACCTTGGATTGATATTGCCTAAGGAGATTCAAGACCAATAGGGTGTTTTTCCTTAGCTTGTCTAGTAGGTGTATGTTGTTTTAGCAGAAATCTCAGCAGCCTCAGACACTTTTTCTATCATGAAGTTATTTAAATGAAGGGAATTTACAGGTAATAGTTTCATTTACATCCTTTGTCTGGAAGAAGGAGAAAGAATTAGTTTTTGTCTTTTAATTTAAGAGCTCTAAAATAAGAAATAAACTGAAAAAGGGCAAAACAAACCAAAATAAAAACCCCAGCAGTACTGCTGTTCCTTGACAGAGGTAACTTGCTGATCCTTGACAGAAGTGACTTGCTGATCTCTGCTAAAGTGTTCCCACCTTTCTATTTTCCATCATCTCTATGATGGGTTTCTTGTGCATACTTCTAGTACTAAAATTAATAAAATCAGCACGTTTCAGATAAGTTTTATTAAATAGTTCCTTTGGAACAAAGAGGAGCTGAAAACAGGTCTTTATTTTTTTGTATAAATAGTATCAATCAAGATTGAACTGCATTAACAGGGGCTACTGCTATGGTTGCACATGTTTGTGATGGCCTAAGAGGCATTTCAGCAAGTCACCATACCTCCTTAAGAAGTCATAGATTTCTCAATCTCGGTCATCAAGAGGAGCCAGAGAAAAGCATATTCTTACAAGAAAGGGATCAGACTACCCATAACAGGGTTTTTTGGCATGGTTGCAATTTGTATGTGTCTCTAATGATCATCACTGAAGAAAGGAAATGCAAAACTGTGAAGATTATGCTGGAAGCAGATGTGACTTTTTTTTCTTGACTTTGGCATGTGAATAATGTCACATACTAGAGAATCATCCTGCCTGTAATGCTGCCTACCGACACACAGCCGTAGCATTAATTGTGGAGGTACAGAACATAAAGTAGAATAAGCATTCCTGTAGCTGGATCATAAAAATAGCAGAACATGAAGTGTTGGCTGTAGCAGTTACAAATTTTCTCATCTGAGGAAATGAAAGAAAAAGCCTTCTTGAATCATGGGGGTGTTGCACATTTAAAGTGAATCACCACTTCTAAAAGACCCTTGCATTGTCTCTTCAGTTTCATTCATATTTTTAGTCTGCCTGTCAAGATGGATCCTCTCAGACCTATACCCTTTTTATCATGTGTATTTCATTAGTGTTAGGACTAAAAAATTGCAAACCTTACTGTGAATTTCATCTTTTCCAGAGGTTTTGCAACCAGAAGACCAGATATATAACTTTGCAGATACTGAAAAGAAATCCCTAGAGTACCAACAATTGGAAGTGCATGTTAGTTTCCCTGTTACTTGATCAGTGCTGTCACTAATGCAAATCTATTCCCACAATGCATGGAGTGTCATTAATTTTATGTTGTTTACGTACTCTTGCCATAAGGTTAAGCAATTCCTACTATTAAGCTAGATGAAATTGCATTACCTTAATGAAATGCACTTTACTGATAAAGAAGAATGTCACTTTCACAAGTGGAAGTGCTGTTAGCAAATTTTTATGAGAGAATTCCCAAAATCATATCTTAATTGCTTGGACAGCTGTGTAGTTTACATAACGAGCAAACAATGCCAAGGTTTTTTATTTTCTTTGTCAGCTGTATTGGATGTTAGTATGCATGGTGGACCTTTTTTAGGCGTTTTATTACTTGATTGCAAATCATTCTTCATTGCTGCCCAAATTTATGGAAGGACATTGCTCCCTGAGGTGCCATATCCTTTCAGGTCTGTAACTGAACATGACTGATGGCTCCAGTGTAACAGTTGCTTATTACGGCGCTCACTGAGCTATGATTGCTCCAATACTTTATGTTGGCAGATGTGTTTCCCTTGGAACAGCATCTCTGAGACAGAGGTCATTGATCAAACCCCCCTCTGGCTGTTCCATTATGTGCAAATTATTGCTAAAAGCAGAGAGACTGAGAAAGGGGGTGTGTATATATGTGTGTGTGCATGCAGTCTGCTCACTGCAGAATTGAGGGAAAGGAAAAAGCTAATGTAATGAAGCCAAAAAAAAAACCCCAAAACTGTCTAAACTGGAAAAATGTTTTTATAATGTGATCAAATGGAGGAGAAAGAAGGAAATTAAGACTATTTCAGTGGAGGGACAATTGCATAATATGGGAGCATTTTCTTTTTAACTGAGCAATGCACAGTATTTTTGCCTGTGCTGTGTTACTTGTGTGTATCTTAGTGCTGAAGTTAATGAAAAAAGGATCGTTCAATACCAAAGTCTCTTCTATTAACACTTGTTAAATAAATGAGAGAACTCTGATTTATTGGAGAAGCCCTTGCCATACAGTAGTGGACAGTGACTAAGCTGTGCATCAGTTCCGAGACATCAGAACAAAGACAGAGATGACAAAAGCAAGTGCCTGTTTTAAGTACTTCCCAAAGACTGTCTGAGTGAGATTATAGACACTCACTACCACAAGCACTCTTTAACAGAGTGTAAAGGATGTCTTCCTTGGTGTGACATGAATGGTGTTGCACAGAAAAAGAGTAATACCAGGATCCAACAACTTACACTACATGTATGAGAGGTCAGAACTTTAGGAAATTTTAACGTAACCTTGGACTACAAAGTTTGCTTGTCACTAATGGGGATGTTTCTGTTGTTTAAACATATTCTCAGTTGAAACAGACAATATTTCCAAGAAATGAAGTTCTTTTGAGGGAGGGGAACTTCATGAAAACAGCAGGTCAGAAGGGACATTTTATTTTGGTTTGGTTTACTATCTTTTTGAACTGTGTTTCCCTGGTTTTGTTTTAAAAGTTACTGAATGTTGGTTCTAACAGATATATCTGAAGGGGGCCTACAAGGATGCTGGAGAGGGACTCTTCATCAGGGACTGTAGTGATAGGACAAGGAGTAATGGGTTTAAACTTAAACAGGGGAAGTTCAGGTTTGATATAAGGAAGAAGTTCTTTACTGTGAGGGTGCTGAGGCACTGGAACATGTTGCCCGGAGAAGGGGTCAATGCTCCATCCCTGTCAGCGTTCCAGACCAGGTTGGACAGAGCCTTGGGCAACATGGTCTAGAGTGAGGCATCCCTGCCCATGACAGGGTGGTTGGAACTGGGCGATATTAAGGTCCTTTCCAACTCTAACCATTCTATGATTCTATGATTCTACAATTCTATGGTATGTATATAAAAATGCAGGTGAGTCCTCAATTGATTCCCATGCAAAAAAATTTATTTTATTTTTGTAAAAATGAATCACTGAGTACAGCATCTACAACATTTTCCAGGTTTGCATCTGTTAGCACTGAGGTTAACAAGAGGGGAAATTTAGTAATTAAGAAAAAAATCAGTTAAACACATGACTTGCAACCTTTAGCTTAGTCATCAGGATCTGTACCATGAATCTCCATCCATGTAGACAATCAAAATTTAACTAAACAATCCCAAGAATATTGGTTTAAGTTGTCCTGACTTTGGTTGAGGGTGCAAACCAAGTTGGACTCAATGCTTTATATTGTATCTACTTTAGCTTTCTTTTCTGCTATTATAAAAAACTCTCTCCTTTGCCTAAAGAAATTAGTCAAAACCAGGTCTTTTAAAGAAAATAAAAATACGTGCGATTAGTAGATAATTTATGTTCTCTGCTCTTTCTCTTTATTTCTGATAAGAGATTAAATTTGTAATTAAAAAAATTAAAATTATTTTTGCAGTCATTCAATTTTTTAAATAGACAATCAGAAAGAAAATGTGTTTCTTTGGTCTATTCAGGAATTTTAAAAAATCACTGATGGTCTAATTTTTTAAAAGAAGAAAAAATGAATTGTGATTTTTTTTTTGTTTATGTTTTGGACCTATGCAGAAAGGAAATAGTCTTCACCCTTGTTTTGTTCTTGTTGCTAAAATGAATAAAATGAATATCAGAATGGGATTATATATTTTTGAAAGATTTGGCCTATAAAAAAATTTCATTCATATATCAGGCCCTTTTAACAGAATAAAAAAATTAGATAATATTTGGAAAAACAAGGAGGGAGAAAGAATTTCAAACACCCTTCACTCACATTGCACTTGCTTTGGTTGTGACGCTTGCTCATAACTTGGAGATCTGGCTTCTCTTCCACCATGCAGAAAACTGCTGAATGATCACACTAGGCCAGGTTATTTTTGTGTGGAAGGTATGGTCATCTGATTGTTTGGGGCTCTGCCTTTTTCCTTTGAAGTAATCCTGCTGACACTTCACATTTCCCTCATTGCAGAATATGATACAAAAAAGGTTTAACCCCTATAACAGCTGCTTGCTAGGGGGAATAATGAAACTGATACGTGCTCATTTCTCTGAGTAAAAATGACCACAAATCTGTCAATTCTGAGACAAAACATCTGAGGACAATGTGTTGTAATTTAAAACTAAGTTCTTTACATTTTCAATGTTTGTACTTGATGATCTTAAAGGTCTTTTCCAGCCTAGTTGGTTTTATGATTCTATGATTCTATATATAGAGTCTGAGTCGTGTTTCTTCTCTCTCTTGTCACCTCAAATAAGACAAAATTACTGTTTCAGAAACTACAGATATTTATGATCTGGTTACATGATGTTCCTGCACTGTTCTTATTGGTAACTCAAACATTTCCTTGTGCTGGTGATACTGTTTGCTACCCATCACGAAAAATATACAGTCAATGATCCTGAAGCAACCTTCCCTTCCTGAAGTAATTTAATGCTCTTTATATATTAATGCAATTAATAGTTTAAATATGCAGGAACAGATTCTGAGAAAATTATTTTTGCAGTCCTTTCTGATGTGATATAGGAACTCACAAATGAAAACTGAAAACTACAGGGTGCATGTAAAACTTGGATGCTATCTGTCATTCTGCATAGTTATTTATTTTTTTACTCAGTTTATGCAGTTCTAAACAATTTTAGTAGGAATTATACTGCTCATGTCATGGTGGAATTAGGATCTCTTGTTGCTTTGGGGATAGAGTATCTAGAAAAACCAGTAGACATAAGGTCAAGGATGACCAACATATCTTTTCTTCTCTAAGCCATGATTTTGCATAATTTCCCTTGGAATCCTCAAAGCCCCTTGTATTTTCTCTTCTGACTTGAAGAAAGTCACAATGCCATTATTTAAACCTCTCACCCTGTAAGAATGAATTTAATCTGTTCTTGAATGAAAGTATGTTTTAAATAAGGAGCACTGTAGACAGCAAGGCATATGTGGTTTGCAAAGACAGCTTTTCTAGAGTAAAAGACATATATTAGTCATTTGCTATAAACCCAAAACATATAGGGCACAAGCCCAGAGTTTTTAACAGGAGGACTGTCATTATCATTTGATTCTTTTCTGCTGAGGTATGGTCAGTTCTCTAGTGAATTAATGTGCACACCTACTTAAAACACCTCTAACAATAGAACTTTAAGAAAAAGCAGATTGACAGCTTAAAAACTGAGCGGTGACTGTTGCTCATTTAATGGCCCTGGCATTTTGCCCTGTGAAAAGATGTCTCAGCAGCCTATGAACTCAAATTTTCTTCTCATGCAGGATTAAAAGCTTAAGTATGTCTTCCTCTATGAACAGTATACTGAAGGCTGGGAAACAAAAGCACGCACAATTGCTGGATAGTATGACAAAATGTTTTTCGGTTGTTTGTATCAGGTAACTTTCTTGCAGCATTAAAACCAGATCCCAAACCCTTGATCTCTTACTACAGCTGATTGTATTCAGAAAAAATGTTTTAAATCAAGAAACCTTTCTAGATAATGGGTTTGTCATATATTCCCAATAGTTTTGTTTAGCTGAACTGGTCTTTTCCAACTAAGAATAGGTAGCTCCTTGAAAAGTCCTAGCACTAATGAAATGGTCTTGGATAACAAATTGTATTTCAGTAACAGAGACTGCACAAAACTATGTTAAAGCACTAGAAATATTCTGTGCCAAATAACTCACCCAATAAAAATTGTGCATGCAGTGTAGTCTCTTAATTACTGCATGGTCCAGTACGGAGCTTTTAGAGATGAAAGCAGTATGGGTAACAGCACACTGTTCAGCAAAATAGAGTATCTGTTAGTAAGAGCAAAATAACTAAGAGTCTTTTGCAATTATTCCATAGAAGGCAAGGCTGAAAATAGCAGTCTTTCAAGCCAGTGAGTATGTTGTCTAAGCCCTCCTGACTCATTCTAGACAATAAATAAATAAATAAATTGATAGATAGATAGATAGATAGATAGATAAATAGGTAGATAGATAAATAAGTAAGTAAGTCAGTCAGTCAGTCTCTGGACCCTTTCCAGGTTAATAGAAATATTTTAAGTCACTGAGTTGCCTTGTCATGTTGGAGAGTCAGGGACAGTTTAAACTAAATAGAGTTATGATCTATTCATTGTAGTTGAAATATTGCAAGCTGTGTAAGATCTTTCAAGTTTTTAAAGGCACAAACTGGGACTGGTAAAATAACATCTGTCCTGACAATGGAAAAAAAGAGGGAAAAAAACCCCAGCCAAATCTTCAAAAAAAACAAAACTTTAAATGTTAAAAAGTGATATCCTTGGCATAAATTTACTGTCTAATTTTACTTAGTTTTTCATTTTTATAATTGGATCAGTATATTTCTTATATGGTGCCTGCAAAAAAGTGTATCACTGATGTTTTACATAGAGCTTAAAGCTGGTGTTAATTTTAAGATGTCTCTAAGCTGTGAAAATGAGAGGGGACAGTTTTGAGCAGCATTCATTAACTTAGCAATCAAAGTCAGGACTGTCATGTGTATGCTCATTTCAAAAATCTTTCCCCCTCAGTGTAACATCACTAATTAAAGGTTCATTATTATTAAAATTGCAATTTGCACAGCCTGATTTATTTAAGTAACTGGACTTTAATTCAAATGTAGGAAGTGACATTTCACTTTATTAGAGTTCACTCAAACATGATTTTATTCAGTTCAATGCAATGTGTGTAATTTGCAACCATACAAACAAAACACTTTATAGTAGATTTCTGTGTATGACTGTATGGAATCAGTAATTTTCATGAAATTTCAGCGTATATGTATCACTTTCTGTACATCCAAGTCTAGGTTTCTTTGGGACTCAGAGTGTACTGTTGTGCTTATGGGTATATTTCATCAAGAAACTGTTGACATAGGCTGGTGGCATTGAGAAATATGGTCTTATTATATTTTTCAATAACTTGAACACAAAAGACAAACATAGCTACATATCTCATTTTCCTGTGATGTCGTTAGCCTTCCTTAGGCTACCGAGTACAGTGAGGGGGGAAAAAGTGTGACATCAATCTGGAGGCTAGGGCAGAAAAGTGGTATATCAGATAGCACAATGAAACTTGAAACTTGGGGGGCATAGGTCCAGCTGGAGACCTTCACTCTGTTCTTTAACAGTCACCTGAATTTAATCATTGCCTCATTTCCTTCTTCATTTCTTTCTTCATTGCCTCATTTCCTCCAAAATGAAAAAAACTTCCTGTCCATTAAAGCCATGTGAGGCAAAGATCCTTTAAAAAAATTTTGGGACAAGTAGCTACTGCTGAAATATCTTATGATTGTGTCCAAAGAAGTAAATAGCTTACTTAAATTTATAAACATTCAAATGCTATGTTGAAAGCTAATTGAGGGGAAAAAAAACCCAGCAAGACTTTGCTCTTTGGCATTGAACTATATAATGAATTTTAATATGCTGGAAATGGAGGTTTACGTTGTCTTAACTGAGCAAATACCATCAGCCCTGCATGAACACAGCATATGAACCCAAAATTCATGTGACTGGTCAGACAAGAGTAGAGTTTAATTGGCAAGGCATCATGATATTGGGGTTGGCAGATATAGGAACAAAAGAGAGATGTACATCAATCCAAACATAAAATCCATGAAAAAAAATAATAAATTGTACTTTATCTGCCTTAGAATATGATTTGACAAGGCTGTTTGTGCTCTTAGGTCTAGGTTAGTTCCTGTTCATTATTCTCCCCTTGTTTCTCAATCTATCTTGTATTTAGTATCATTATCATATGGTCATATGCTTACCAAGATCCTTAGGAGAGCTAATGTGAGATTGTGTGATACAAGGAGATCATAATGTAGATGTACAGGTAACTAAAAAAAATCTCCATTTTAATGCTTGCATGTGATTTAACTCCCCCCCTCCCTCCTCCATGGGTATTTACTTTGTGGGAAAAGTAATAGAAGTATTACCTATGCATATCTATAGTAGTATAGGTAGAGATTAATCTGTTTGAGAGCCACTAGGGAAAACCTGTTGAGGGTGTGAACCTTGGCAAGCACCAAAACTTCCAGGCACAGCCAAAAGCCTGATGCTTTATTTTCCAACTTGGATAACACTGCAGGAATAAAGCACTTTGGATATGTAATGCAAAACAACTCTGAAGCATAAACTCATTCTGCTGGTTCAGATTTGTTAAAAATGTTTATGGTTTAACAGATTAAGCCACAAAACTTGTACTATATGTACTTTCTGTTTCATGCACTTGCCATCAGTGATGAGTGATGTTCCTCAGGTGTTGGTATTGGGGTTGGCACTGTTCAACATCTTTGTCAGCGACAATGGGACCAAGTGCAAGTTTGCCAACAAAACCAAGCTGTGTGGTGCAATCAAGACACTGGGGGGAAGGGATGCCACCCAGAGGGACCTGGACAGGCTCAAGAAGTGGGCCAACACAAACCTCATGAAGTTCAACAAGGCCAATTACAAGGTTCTGCACGAGCTGGGGCAAGAACACACAACTACAGGCTGGAGAGAACGGATGTAAAGTAGCCCTGAGGAGAAGGACACGGAGCTGCTGATCGATGAAAAGCTCAACATGGCCGAGCAGTGTGCCCTTGTAGCCCAGCCAGCCAACTGTATGCTGGGCTGCATCTAAAGGAGTGTGGCCAGCAGACTGAAGAAGGTGATCCTGCCCCTCTACTCCACTCTCATGAGACTCAGCCCTGGGGTCCCCAACACAAAAGAGACGTGGACCTGCTTGAGCACATCCAGAGGAGGCCATGAAGGTGGTCAGAGAGCTGGAGCACCTCTGCTATGGGGACAGGCTGGCAGAGTTAAACTTGCTCAGCCTGGAGAAGAGAAGGCTCTGGGGAGATTTTTGAGCAGCCTTCCAGTACTTAAAGGGGGCCTACAAGAAAGCTGGAGAGGGACTTTTTACAAGGGCACGTAGTGGCAGGACAAGGCAGAATGGGTTCAAAGAGCGGAGATTTAGATTAGACATTAGGAACAAATTCTTAACTGTGAGGGTGGTGAGACGTTGGAACAGGTTGCCCAAAAAAGCTGTTGCTGCCCTATCCCTGGAAGTCTTTAAGGCCAGGCTTGATGAGGCTTTGAGCAACCTGGTCTAGTGGAAGGTGTCCCTCCCTGTGGCAGGGGGCTTGGAACTAGATAATCTTTAAGGTCTTTTCTAACTCTATCCATTCTATGATTCAATAATTCTATGAATAAATCTACTATGAACTCTGAATGATTTGACAGAAATCAAGTAGTGGGCATTTTCAGCACTAGTGACTGTGGAGCCATGGCTTTTTGGTCTATTCCACACTTCACTCATGCAAAATCCATTGTTTCATGTGGCATTTATCCTCCAAAACTTGATACTCCATTGGTTTAGCTTTGTGGTTAAAAGCAGAATTAAATACTGTCTTTAACTTTTTTTAGGTAACAAATTGAATTGGAATGAATTGATTTATACAAGTAAATATGTCATAGTTTTCCTTTTCTCTGTAGGACAGTATCTTGAAGGACTAATACATGCTATCAAATGTGGTATTTAAAAACTGTTAGGATCCCAATTATACAAAAGAACAACGTATGCATGTAGGTGCTAAATAGATGTAGCTGTCATCTATTATTTTCAGATGGAAAAAATAGACTCTGCAAGACTCATTGGACAGGATCACAGAGTTAAGGGAGGCTTACAGTTATTATGAGGTAGCTGTCTGCAGTGATCTTGTCTAGCCTATCTCAAAACTACTGTGTGGAAAAAACTCAAAAACAACTTGCAGCTGAGGTGATTTTGAGTGGCCACATTGTTGTACTTCTAGGGAAAAACACACCCTTTGTATCTATAGTGTAATCAAGCAAAACTGTCAGAATACACCAAGCAGAAGCAAACGCACAGAAGATAATGTCCAAAAAGAACATCTATCAATCTAGAAAAAAATATGTCCTGTACTATAACGTACATATATCTGATGGTGTGCACACAAGTGAAAATCTAGGTATTGCTTCACTGAAACAGGAAATGAGTTTATTGACATATTTGTTATGAGGTCACACAATGTTTTTTTCAAGGAAGAGCATTGTTGCAAGAGTGTCTGAATGAACCTTTCTAAAACAAATTTTGCCACTACAGCTTAGAAATCTGTGCAGCAAAGACAAAAGTGATTCTCTCATAAGGAAGGATGCACTCACTGAAGTATGTAACATAACTGTCACCCTGAGAAGTACCCAACATCATCTTTGAAACATATAAACTCTATCTGGCTGGTGTGTGTCTGAAATGTTTATTCATGCTAGGGTGTCTTCCTTGACTTCTGGTACAAATTGCATGGCTGAAGAAAGAAACAATAACTTCAACATCTCTGTTCTCAGACTCCGTTGCTCTCATATATGTCCCACTGGGCTATGAAAATGCAGCATAAATTTAGAGCCACCTTCCAGAGGTTAAGTGTCTGCTAGGTAGTACCAGAGCTGATGTGGATGAAATCAAAGCACTTGCAAAGCAGCCCTCAGTACGTATTCCTTACAACACAGCTTTTTAACCATAACTAATCATCAAGTGATCGTTGTTAATAGTATTTTGGCAGGTTATTTGAAGGATTTTTTTGGTGTCAACAATGTTAGGCTTAGAGCTTGGACAATCCCATTAACCCATTACAACTCCAGTTATGCTTTCTTTGCATTCCTTTACAAAATAATTATGAATTAAAAAGCTTTCTCTTTTGAAATGATGAAAATTGCATGATGCAATACAATTTTCGACATGTGGATGTCCTGGGTTCAGCTACAGCAGTCATTTTTTCTCCTTCTTAGTAGCTGGTGCAGTGCTGTGTTTTTCACTTTCAGTCTGGGAACAATGCTGATAACACCGATGTTTTTAGTTGTTGCTAAGTAATGTTTACTCTGACCAAGGACTTTCTCAGTCTCATGCTCTGCCAGGTAGGAGGGGAAGCCGGGAGGAAGCAGAGACAGGACATCTGACCCAAACTGGCCAAAGGGGTATTCCATACCACAGCACGTCATGCCCAGTATATAAACTGGGGGGAGTTACCCGGAAGGCCCAGATCGCTGCTCGGGTCGGGCTGGGTATCGGTCGGCGGGTGGTGAGCGGTTGTGTCCTTTTCCCTTGTTATTTCCCTTATCATTATTATTGGTAGCAGTAGTGGTTTGTATTATACCTTAGTTACTGGAGAGCTGTTATCTCAACTCGTGGGAGTTACATTCCTCCAATTCTCCTCCCCATCCCTCCGGGAGCGGGGGGAGGAAGGAAAAGGGGGGGAGTGAGCGAGCGGCTGCGTGGGTTCAAGTTGCCGGCTGGGCTTAAACCACGACAGTTTCTTTTGGCGCTCAACGTGGGGCACGAAGGGTCGAGATAACAACAGATCTGACCAGAGTGTGTTTAATCACATTAGTGAAAAGCATTTATTGTTTCAGATTAATATTCTTT
>NW_009916985.1:0-18980 GCF_000696875.1 Nestor notabilis
TTGCCGGCTGGGTTTGAACCACGACAAAAGGCATGATGGCAGAAGGTTGCTTTAGGCCAAGGGGAATCTCTTGCCGGTTTTGGAGTACTGGTGACAGGAGCACAGCTGATTTTATGTGAGACATTTGCATTCCTCTTATGCTAACAGCTTACTTTTTAATGTCAGGGAAATCAAACATTGCAAGACAGAATAATAAAGCCACGTATTCCTAGTAAGGGACTACAGTTAATTACCCTTCTCCATAGAGATGGAAACATTGGTACCTCAGATTCCTCCATGAAACAAGAGAAGATAAGCAATCATTTGACACAAGTGACTATTTCAAATATACTTACTTTGTGTGTCCACTAGTGGTACTATATAACTGGTGGGGTGTTTTTTCAGACTAAGATTCAGTGAAACTATTCTCCTATGTTGCTAATAAGTGGGGGAAAACCAGTTTTGCTTACTAAACTTGTAACATTTTCCTACAAGGTGGCTCTCACCCCATATCAGTGCTGACGTCAATATGTTCCAGACTTTTCTCTCAAATAACATGGAACAACCAAGGCAAATTACTTTTCTGCACTGCAGAAGCAAAATTGAAGATGTCAGCTCCTGTCTGTATCCCACAAGCAGCTCATCTGGAAGATCTGATAGGAAGAATTTCCTTTTAATGAGTAAGAGAGAAATGCTAATATGAATATGCTGTAATTACACAGGATAAAAATCTACCCATCCAAGCTGTACAATGATAGATATATATATTCAGTCTATTCAGAGTCAGCTTAAAAGGCAAATGACTCCAGTAAAGTCTGTGTCATATAAAGGACAAGATACAGCAGGAGGAGGAGCAAAAATGAGTGCAGTAATCAATGTGATTACATATACATCTGGATTGCATTCAACCTTTTTTTCTGCCTTATAATACATTCACTTGCTTGTGCTATCTTGCTATGCTACATCCCATTTCAGACACATAATAAAAACATCAAGAATAATTAAGTAATTTAACTTGCAGCCATAGTACAAACCCTTGCCAGGCAAAAAGAGAGAAAAACTGATTAAATCCATATATTGATAAAATAGAAGTTCATTAAGTGTTCAGGCAGCAGGTTGTTGAAGCAGCACAGAAATTAGATGTCTGTATATTTCTCTAATCGAGGTATGCTAAAAACGCCACACATTTCATAAAACTGGACATTCAGCATTGTTTATAGTATTCTATAAACTGTTAGGTAAGTAAAGTAATTTTAGCAGAAAAAATGAATATACATGCTACAAAAGGGAAGTGTATCTAGTCTCAATGTTCCCATTTCAGTTTCACTGGCTTGTTGATGATTAGTTGCACACTACTTGTGTTGACTTGAAAGAGTAATTCTGGATAAGAACCTTTATATTTTGGGCTATTAAAAACATGCTACCGCAAAAAACTCATCTGCTTACAATCCATTTAGCTTCCGAAAGGAGACGGAGTTGTTGTTTAATGATTACAATCCTGCAGAGAAGTCTCATGTTAGGTATCATCTCCTTAACTACTGGGATCAAAACTACAAACATTGGTTTGAATTACTTCTGTGAACATACCTACCTCTCTAGATACTTAGTGAATGAAATGCCAAATGAAATCAGTTCCAAGTCATACCTGAATACCTACTGAAGTCAAAGAGCAAGCTTTAGCTGCACCTTACTGGTTTCTCTCCAGACAGCCCACAGCAAGGCTGGGCATTTTCCAGTCAGTTATAATAACCAGAGCTGCATTACTTTTTTATTTCAGTGCGCTGAAAATGTAAGTAGAACAATAAGGGGTGAACACAACCTCTGCTTTCAGAATGTTCTTCAAATACCACTTATTTTCACATAGTAAAATCCATCAAATAGTCAGATGGTGTAAACATCAACAGTTCGTTCTATCCTATATACTGCCCTTGTATGGATTTTACATCCACCCTCTGCTGAAGACTCAACAGACATAACAGAATACATATGGTAAAACAGATACACAGTAAAAGGGAAAAATTAAAATATCTCACTGTTAGGTAACAGAGATTTGGTGAAGCTTGCAAGGAATGGCATGTGGAACAACTAACTGTAGTGATCATATAATAAAAATGTATAATGTCTGGATAGATGAAAAGAGAAAAGAAGAGCAAATACTGAGCTTACCTCAAATGATTCTGAGGTGGACTGACATCACAAGCAAAGCAGTCATGGATTTGCAATAACAACAAATAAAAAGCTCTTACATTAATGGGAAAATAATAAACCAATGGCAAACAGAATTTTTATTCTTGTTTTTATATAGCTTGATTATCTATTTTCAGTGTCACCTGATGACTTTCTGATCTCTAGGACATGGCATTCAGTATTCTATAGTGTATGCCTGAATTCAGATGAGCTCATTATGCATAAAATATTCCAAAATTACTACAGAAACACATTTGTGTTCCCTGTATTGACCTTCTTTTGGAAATGGAAGCTTTTCACAGTGTTCTCCATTAGAGAAACTTCAATGGAAGACTTTCAGAAAACCTTGAGAAATACGTCTGCATTTATAGCAACAACCTTCTTGTGGTTTCTTAAGACTTTTGAAATATGTCAGCCTGATGAATGTAGGATTTTTTGGCAACAGGTCTAAACTTGGAGAATTTATTACCAGAAAAAGCAGATATGGCTCATAGCAATTTTCATCAACACATCTAGAAACATGGTCTCATTTTGCACTAATAGACAGTAACTACTACACAGAGATAAAGGCAAGAATCCAACCATGACAAGCAACAGAATTCCTGTGCAAATCACAAAACAAAATCTGAAATCTGTGAAGTGATTAAGGAAAATAAATGTTTCCCTTGTGACAGAGGTGCATGTATCGTATGAACACTTTTATGTGTGCAGAAGGAAGAACAGTAGCACTAGAAAGGAAGAGAACGTGATAACAAGAATATGATTTCTATTTATGTAGTGCATTTTCACTGTCTCTTTCAACTAGTCTTTTGTCATCCAGTAGAAGAAAGGCATAACCTACAGATGGATCATGCAGCCATGAATATTTGGCTCAAAGGTGTGTCAGCTCGTATTTGTTAGCAAGTCAGCCAGGAGGCACGTGTGGCAGAAGCATGGGATGGGATCAATACAGGCATATGTTAAAGAGAGCAAGTCAGTGTGTGGGGGGGCAGTTTACGTCTGTGTACAGCTCTGTGCGCAGTGTGCCTACAGTAACGATGGTCTCTGCACTGCAGGTTCTCTGGTCTACCATTTAACAGGGTTGCTCTAGAGGCAGTATGCCTATATGCCAATTTTTAGAAATAATTCAGACCCCATTTTTACATTAGACTAGGTTCACTGAAGCTGTAATAATAGGACAGTAGGAGAAGGTAAGAGAAAACAGTTATTTTGGATGATTTCTCTTCACCACAGATAGCACATTTTCCTTTTTAAAAATTACTTACAACTAAATAGTTTTCATCCATCCTCTGCCTAAAATATTAGATCATGTTTCAGCTTTTAGTTGTTCTGGTTATGCATTAATAATTAAAGAAATCAGAATAACAAGCAAAAAAGAACAACCAAACTGGAGAGTTTATTGGTTTAGAATGTGAAAGTTTCTATAGTACCAAAGACCAATAAAGGAGTATATTTGAATCTTTCTAGATATTTTGTTACTATTTTAGCTCCAAATATTTGAAAATTGGGCTGATCTTACTTTCTTGTTCATTCTCTGATATTTCAAATTACATCTGTTTTCAATTTAAATTGTTCTTGTACATTTGAGCACTTTGCTTCCTTCAGTACATACTAAAATGAATATGAAACTTTTGTCTTTGTGAGCTTGTAGAGACAGGGGGCAATGATCCTCACTTCCCACCCACCTCACCCCCAATTCCAGTAACTTAAGTATCTTACTCATATTGCAGTGCTCCACAATTATGAAATTTAAGATCGTCTCAGGGTTATTTTTCAGTATGTATGGTAGCTAGTAATGTTGTTTCGGAATTGTGTTGTTCCACAGAGATGCTTGTCCTCATGTGCACAAAGATGACAGCTCTGGTCATCTTCCTTGCAACTCTCATTTATATTAAACCTCACTCCTGGTCTGACCAAATGAGAATCTTGTATTTGATTTTGATTAGAAATGGTAATTTCATAATTGCAAAACTTTGGGGAAAATTTGAAAAGGTAAACCTGCGTTTAGCCAAAACTTCAAGGAATACTCAAGTATTCAGAATGAATATTTTGGAGTAACAGTTCTGATTCAAAGGCCATCTCATAACTTTTAAAATCAAATTAATTATTTTTTAATTCTAACCATACAAAATATTTTATCTACTTATGAACTTCATGTCAGAAAAATATGGTCTGGATTTAGTAGTTACGCTTAAGACTACTTTTGCAGCTAAAATTAAAAAGCAATATTGTACAAAAGAGATGTATAGATGTCAGAGCCCAACTTTACTAGATTCAGGTTATCATTTATACTATTTCCTGCATGCCACACTCCCCACCCCTTTCACTTCCTATCTACCCTTCCTCAGTATATTTCTCGATACACATGTTGCATCTAGACTTCTCATTCGTTCTGCAAACCATAATTGCAAAGCTGAGGAAAAGAAATAAAAAATAATAGCAAAGCTCCATATGCAGCAATTCAATGCCTAGCAACCTGTGATAGACCGAAGGAAGAAATCACAAATTATCTGCAAGAGGCAGTTGGAACAAGGGCTTGGGGTAAACAGACACACAAACAACATGTCAGCCATGATAAAGAGTGTAAATTTGAACAGATGTCACTTCCAGAGCAGCAGCAGGCAGATTAAACAGAATTGGCTTTGGATGAAATCCAAGGAAGAGCAAGAAAATACGATGCTTTCGCCCTGAGCTCCTACAGAAATCTAGTCTCCAGAACCTCTTTTCTTTAGTAATCCTAATTGAGGAAGGCTAAAAATAGAAAGAGACTTCAAGAAGCCAGTTTAAAATAAATACATTTATTACATGTACATATTGTCTGCAGATATTCATTTTCAGACAAAAAGAAGAAAAAACCTTATCTGCTATGAAAAATAATTGCTAAATAAGTAGCCTTCAAGTTATAATAATTTATGGTAATACAGATTTCATCAACACGCTGTTAGTGCTTAATGAATCTAGGGCAAGTCTTTGAAACAAAAAATAATGTTGCAGTTCTCCAAATTAAAGAATAGTCATTACAAATTTTTGTTGTACCTGTTGTTTCTTGGATAATTCTCATTACTAGTGGTTTATGCATGTATATTTTAAATGACTGTTTCTTCTTACTTGCACGTATCAGTTTATCATAAATGAAGTACACCAATAGAGAAAGAGAGAATACAGAACAACTGAAAACCTGAGTGAAAGAATAACAGACTTGTCTATTTGGATTTCCCCTAAAAAACATTCTAAATAAACTTTACTCTGTAATTCTCTTTAGTTACATCATTATTTTAATTTGCAAATCCCTAAGAATGAAATGATCAATTATACCTAAGTCTGTAGCCTATAAATCTGCGTGCTGGGTTTGTTTTGGCTTGGGGGGTGGCGGAGGATGGTGTTTGGTGGTTTTTTCCCTAGGAATGCAATGTCTCCTTGACTTTGAGTACCAAACAATGAAAAGAGACTTTATTCCAATGGCTATAAGTTTAATGAAGACATCACCAGAAGAGTTCTCGTGTATTCCCTTCTTAAGCGTACAATTATTCTCTTAATTTCAAATCATAAACCATTAATAAGCCTGAATTAATCCATCATCATCATTACTATTATTACCTGTGACTGTTAGACAAAAATAAAGTAGGAAAACAAATTTTCAAGAAGTTGTAAAATAAAGAAATACGTCACAGAGGTAGAATAACAAACGAACTGAATCTTCCATTACTAGTACTGAGATCAACTCCACCATATGACTGAGAATTACACCTTTGGTTCCTTAAAGAGACCTGATTTCAGTGTGGCCAACAGAACAGCATAACTAATTTCATGAAAGCAAAACGAATGGCAGGTTATTAATTCTCAGATTAATTAATATCAACTTTCCTAGTTAATGCTCCACGTGGAAGAGATAAAATCACACACATTGCTTAATATGCACAACAGATGCCATCTTCACACATCCGAATAGCGTTTTGTATTTGTCAGTCAGTATTTCAAACTGAAACGTCGCAGGGTTTTTCTAAGTCAATAATGCAAGCCTACAAAATTAAAATGCACTACTTGTGTCAAACACAACAAAATCATTGTTTGTTTATGTTTAAGGTGATAATAAAAAAAGATTAATGATACTGCTGGATAATGAAACAATCTGCCACAAGGCAAGCTGCAGAATATAGAGTAAAGCTCTAGCAGCAGTCCTAAGGATAACTTCAGCTTTCTCACACACACGTTATTTTCTCCCAAACACATCCTTTTATTACCAGGTGACATTTTTGCATGTTGATTTTCATGCAGTGCTTAAAGGTCAAACAGTTAATCTACCTCTGTAAGGAAAGTGCATTCCTCTGAAGAGATTTCTAGAGGACATCGAATCAATAAGAGTCATCAGACTCAACAAGAATAAAATCCTTCACTGTTCTCAAGGCAAAAGCTTACACCAGTCCCAAAGAAATAGGATACACCTCATGAAAAAAAAAAATCAGACATCACGCAGCATTAAAAAGTAGCAGCCTCTATAGTTGAACACAGGTGTAAAAGATTTTTATATCATGAATTCAGAAGAAAAGTCTTATTCGGTGTGGAACCTGGAAAAGTATAGGTTTCATCATATGTATTCACATTGCCTTTTCATTTCTAAGTAGCGAAACAGCAAGTGAGGAAAAAATTGAACTTACCACAATAATTGGTAATTGAATTACCACCGGAATTTTCTGTAGTGTGTTCCTCAGTTCTCAAATGACATGACACAAACCCCTCCACATTTCTGCTGGAGGTATAAGAGAGAAAAAGGGACCTGCAATGAGAAAAGCATATGTCCAGCTGTACACTTTATCTTTGTTCAGTTAATTCAACCTAGTCCACACATTTCTTATCTTCTTAAGGGAATTGCCACTTGCCCTGCATACAGTGGCTTAAGAAGTTCATCAGGGGCACCTCAAATGAAAGCAAAATACTGAATTCTGGAAACTAGTGGCAAGTGATTCCAAAAAGGTGTTTGGGTTTGAATGTCACTGGCTTGTAAGAAGGCTCCTTGTGAGTGCACTGGTTTAGAATGTGATTCAAAAGCATTGGTCTTGCCTTCCTACCTCTGACACAACCTTGTGCTAGAGCTTTTTGTATCAGTTTTCCACTTATAACATTAATCATACACTTTTTTTAGACTTTTCCATAGACCAGGAACGCTTCAAGATAGTGCCTGCACAAAGATAGGAATTGCACATATAAATATATACACGTGTATAAAATAAAACTCATCTTAATATCCTAATCTCACTTACGGCTACCAGGCACCTCTATAGCATGAATGGAAGGATTGCAAAAAATAAAAATAAGAAGATAATTAGAACTTAGGTTTTGACCTTCATTATATGTACAAAAATTAGTGCTTGAAAGGGAGGGAGGGTTGAAAATTACATGGAAGTATTGACTCTTCTATGAGGACTGCTGTTTAGTATCTTTCTGCATGTACAGAATAGCAGTGCTTATGATGTTTTTCTTCTGAAGGAAATAGGAAAAAAAAAGAAAATAAGGAAAACAGACTAAAAGAATGAAGTAGTTGGGGAAAAGTAAGAGAGAAATTGAGAAAAAGAAGAAAGTAAAAACCCAGTGAAATACAGAACTGAAAGACTGCATTATACAGACAGCACTAGAGTATAATTATTTGATATGTTGGACAATAATTATTCAAGCCATAGCAAAACAATACAGCTGCTTGGTCTGTATCATGCCTTGAGGAATTCACCTTGACAGTGACATTGTGAGTTCTGTCTGAGTTTTATGTTGAAGTTATGGTACATATATTTTTAATATACAGTCCTGTTTCAGCTAATCTAGGATAAATCTCAATTATTACTCTGCCTAACTTGCTTTCAACTCCAGGAAAAAAAAATCCATAGTGGATAGGCTTTGATGCTTTTTGTTTCTATGATAATTGCTTTTAATTACCATTTTATTTGCCAGATCTCTTTGATGAAATTTAAAATGCAATTATTTTCCACTCAAATACAGACTAATTTGAACTATTTATATTTTGATATAATTAAGGTAAAACTAATCATGATATATAAAACATTTTTTAACATTTCCTAACAAAATATTATTTATTTTTGTATTCTCATTTCATTTATCCTTCATTTTGAAAATGCTGTCAGAGCATTTATTGCATCTAATGATTGATTTACATGTATTGTAAAATTGTTATAAGAATGTTTCCTAAACAAACCTATTTTTCCAATTACTTTATACTATCTGGAGCAGATTTTTTTCTCCTCTTCAAATTAATGTCTTAAATAAATTAGACTTCTCTGGAGATGAAACAAAAATCCAGATCAGAGGGAAAACACAGATTGGAGGAGAACTGTGTTTTCCTTTCCACATCCTCCCCATACATCCACCCGTCAACATAAACACCATTACATTCAAGTAACTGCGCTATACCTCAACCCTGCTGCAGAATAAGCCCCAAAACAGTTACCAGGTTTACAGATATCTGAAATCTGAGCTAACAGAGGACTGTGAAAAAGGTGTGGAAGAAAGACATCCCAAATTGCAGACATTTGGAGAGACAGAAGTTTCGGATATGACCTTGTAGACAGTGGAAAAGTGAATGTATAGTCTTTAATAGAATTCAGCATAGTAAGAAAAATCCCTCATACACACAATGAAGTTCTTTAAAATCTTCCAGAAAATACTTTTTCACTATTGTAAATTCAGTTGCATTCTAACTTGTCTTCCTCACAAGTGCATTTTGCACTGCAAAAGACTGAAGTTCACATCATGAAACCCATGTTCTCTTCTCCTAAGCTTAAACAACAGAGGTATTCCAGCCCTACCCTTCGATAATTTTAAGGTCTGCTGTAGCAACTGTCAGCAGGACTCCCAGTACTGTCCAGTTGACAAAAGGAGACGTGTTGGAACTTGTCGGTCATAAACCTTGGGAAAAGTAAGATAAGGATAAGAGCTGGCTACTCTCAGCAGGACTCTCAGTACTGTCCAGGTGATAAAAGGAGACTGTTGGAGCCTGTTAGTCATAAAACCTTGGAAAAGTGAGATAAGGACGAGAGTTTTGATGAGAAGGAATAAAAAACACTGGCCCAGCATTTGTTCATCAATCACGGGCTGGAAAGGTTGCGAAAGAAGAAAGCAGATAACCTTAATTAGAGGAACTAGCTCTTTGGATAAGAAAAGGATGCTACTAGGGGAGGTGTGAATGTCTGACTAGTAGTTTATCTTATGTTAGCCAATCAGTGTGTGCCTAATGTAAAAGATGAACCAATTGGTATGAGACACGCTAGGTAGCGACAAGTATAAATGTATATGGATAACCCTAATAAAACGACATCTTGCTTGCATCAAGCTGCGTCCCGTCTCTTAATCGCGGCAGTCTGCCCTTTGGAAAACTTATACAGCTCAACTTTGTGACTGAAAACATTTGTGGACTTAGGTTAAATTAAACTGACACAGCTTTCTCCCTTTTCTCATATTTTGAGGAATCCAGTCCCAGGGTGAGCTTATGGGTGCAGTTCCACAAGAATGTAAGTAAATCTAAATTTTGGGCCCTCTCAGTCCCCCTTCCTCTCCGCTCCTCATCCTCTCCCAAATAAGTGCTTTTTTTCTCAATCAGCTTCCTGAACTGGCTCACTACTGTACCACTATCATGAGTTCAAGCTGTTCTTCCCTCCTTCCTAGCTTCACTGCAGGCTCCTCCTCCCTCTCCCTCCCTTTTATCCAGCACTAGCAATCATGAGACTAGCAGAAGAGCCAGACAGAGAAGCAGACTGAAAATCCCATTAGAAGTATCCCAAACTCCAGATCAGTTTTCAGACATTCCACCTTATGAAGAATTGGGTATGGATAATGAAAAAAGATCATCTAAAATCCTAACAGTAAAACAGATAAAACCCCATCCCTTTTAAACAGCAGAAATGATAAAATATTAAATTGTAACAGTACCCTTATATATCTCTTTGCAGGCTCACAAAGAAAGTCAAAATTAATTTCTCAGTTAATGAATACCTAGACATAAATATCAGGCTTTGTAAGCAATGCAGTATAACCAGTATCAAGTCATCCTTTCTTGTCAGGAAGTTAATTGGAATTAATAGTTCACTATTCAGTGAAATTTTACTATGGAAAATATACAGTACAAGGGCTAATATACCTCTGATTACAGTATTTTTCCTGATGAAAGTAGCAGAGAAAATCCACAACCTAGAAGTCTATACCTTCTGTGAGAGGAAACTTGGGTAGAATAACATAGGGATAATGCAGACGCTTCCTTTTCAGTATGCAACAGAGACAGAGACTACTGAATGAAAGGACACAGAAGCAGGATGAAAGTATACTACGGTTTCCATAGTGGTTTATTCCCATAATGAAAAAAAAAAACAAAACAAACCCAAACCCAGACTAAATTAACTACATCACCTGAAATGGCAACTATTGCATAAATGTTTCGATCAGGCTTCCCAGAGTGGTCTCCTTAAAATCATTAGTGCCTTGGAAACTTAAGCTAAAATATTAAGGCCATACACTGGAGGGAGTATATTCTCCTGCTTCCTTATGGTCTAACGCTCATAGAGCAGCTATGCCTAAAAAGCTAGTCTGTCTTACTAAAAATTTTACTAAATCAAGCGCTCAGCTTAAGGTGTGTAACTACTAAGGACTATTTCTAAGAGTGCACACCTGCAGCTATATAAGGCAGTAAGACTCAACTCTGCAGCCCGGTGTCTTTGTATCTGCTGCACTGAAATATCCTGGAGTTCTGGAGGCCCTTTCTATGCCATCACGTAATCTCACACAGCCCAGTCCTGCAGTTGGCCAGGTGCAGGGCTGCAGGCATCCCCCATGCAGCCCATAAAGCAGAGGCGCAGTGGTAATACCTTCCTGGTGGTGCCAGCTGGCAGAAGATGAGTGTGATGGTAAGAACAATCCCTGTGAGAGCTGCCTCCCTCCTGACCTGCCAAAAGCCACAACAGCAGATGTAAAGTTTATGAGGTTACTCTCCTAAAGGCCATCTGGCTGCTGTGGGTACATCAGAGCAGCACATCCTGGCTTACAGCACTCTGCCACCAGCTTCTCCAGGTCAGTCCTAGCATGAAGAGTTTTGGACCATTCTGAGTCTAACAAAATAGAGAATGAGCTGAGAAACAGTGACGCCAAACAGGTATGTAATCTGGAACAAGGCGTTCCCCTTCATCTGCTTTCTTTGTGAAGTTTGGGGCTCAAATATCATGTCTCATTTTATATTCTTAGGGCTTACACCATAAAAGGTAAGAATGACAGACGTTTGAGATTTTTAAAACTAGGAATAATGAGTTTGCCTTTTTCACAGTTTAAAATACTGTGTGCCATGACCTGCATTCAGCCTTAAAGATAACTTCACTAAAAGGAGACAGAAATCCTTTTCCTTAGAGCAGATAAGGAATATCAGGTTGAACAACAAATCAAGATCTGACAGCCCAAAACCCTCTTCTATTACTTGTATAGAGCCATAATTGTTGTCATTTTCATGAGAAAAGCAGGGTATGGTTAAAATTATGTGTGTGTCACACAATAAGGACATTGGATGAAAATTCTGTTCCTATGGCCTAAAAGGAGTCCTGCAGCAGATGAGATTCAGCCATTTCTTGAGCAATCCACTGAAAACCACAACAAAAACTTAAAGGTTTCATGCAAGGAACACCTTCTGACACTGCTTTTGTGGTTTGTTTTTTTTTTTTTCCCCAAATTTTCATGCACAGATTAACATCAAATACATTTCAGCTATGACCCCCTCTAACACGTCATAGCAATAATTTTAGTGTACTCACTAAAGATGTTTCCTCAAGTTTTAAAGGTCATCAGAGTTCAAGAGGTATGTTCTGTACTTTAAAAGTTCCCTCAAGTTTTAGACTTATTACTAGATCTCATTATATTTTCCATATATGAGTACATCTCTTAAGGTTTACATTAAATTTTAAATAACTAGAGTTTTGAAAGGTCAAATAAATAATGAGGTATCTCACTGCAACAGGAAATATATTCACTGTTTTGCCACAAGGTTTTCTAATTCAGTTACTTCTGGAAGAAAATCCTTTGCTGTATTGACTTGCTGCATTAAATTCTCTTCATGCTTATCATTACAGAATATACAGTATAAAACCATGCTAGACATAAGCATAACAAAATCTGTAGTGATGCGTTAGACCTGGTAACTTCTTCTCAGAAATTAAAACATGCTTAAATATTTAAGATTAGTACTTCACCATCACCAGAATGAGTCCTACAGCATTTTATAGTCCCTTTATTGTTGCTTATTAATTGGTGACAACAGCGGAGACTGAAGCCTGGGTTCCATAACTAAGATTCTAGAGGATACTAAATTTTTTTCTCTGTGTGGCCACATTGCCCAGAAATTGATACTATCCTAATTTAAAAGGTACTTCTTTCTTTTCCAGCATTCTCCTCCTCCCCAGCCATTGCTGGCACACCAGGTACCCCAACACCCAACCGGTGCTCCACTCCACTGGTAAGACCAACTGAAACAGAAATATCACTTAAACATTTGTTCCAGATAAGTAGCACAGCATCATAGTGTTTCATATCCAGTGATTTGATTCCTTCTTCACTATATCATATAATCTTCTATCAGCCAATAACTTTTTCATATTTGTTTATACTTCATAAATGCTTTGTAACTTTTCTAACTGAAATACACACTTAAGAGGAATTTATTGTCAGCAGAATCTCTTTAGTCTTGTGCATTAAGCCATTTAAGTGAAAAAAAAAAAAAAAAACAAACCACATGATGCCCAATGACAAAATTGTACAATACGTGTTTGTACCGGGTTTCTGTCAGACCACAAATAAATGGTCAGATCTAGACACTTGTTAGTCTTGTTAATTTGCCTCAACCTTTCCCAGGTACAGCTCTATTTCTCTTATACAGTGAAAGAGCCGAGTCTCCCATTTTACCTGCTGACATAGTGTTGTATTAGCTTGCAGCACTGTCATCTGAAGCTCAGAGTCTTACACTAAGCTGAATCCATAAGAGCCCAAAATTAGGATGCTACAAGTAGATGAATGAATGTCTTGACACTAAAGTCCAATAATTTAAATCAAGCTCATGTCCACAATGATTCATGCAAGAATAAATGGATGCCTCGCTATCTGTAGTAGGGACTTGAAACTACTCTCTCCCTCCCCAGGTCTAGAGTTACCAGGTAGGGCATTCTGGAGGAGAGTTTCTCAGACTCCCTTGCAAGCTGTTGTATTATTTTGGAGGAGTAATCTGAACTCACATTTCAGTAATTCTGGATTAGACTCGAACCTTTCTGTGCAGTGGAAGCTTCATTTAAAAAATTATTACCAGTCCCATTTGAATACTCTAATCACTGTACCAATAAATATTCTGAGGACTTTTCTGTCTTTGTTATACAAAAACCAGGCAAGCAAGTATTATAAATTCTCAGGTGAAACTGTTTCACAAGGCAGGAAGCTAAACTACCTATTTGACCAGGTTGGTGCAACTCATCCTTTCTCTCTTCTTTCTTTTAAAAACCTTTTCCAGAAGCAACTCCCTGCACAATTAAATTGACATCTCTTAGTAATTGATCAGCAAGAGACTGAGGATTGCATTTCACGGCATGTTATCTGTCAGTCAGCAAGCATTTCAATACTTATTTCTGAGAAACTACTGCTTTGAATATCAGTATGCATATATATTTCCAGGATAAAAATGCCTTATGATCAACCAAACCTCCATTAGCTAACTACTCTTACTTATGAAGCACCATAAAAAAAAGTATTAAGGTGGTTCTTAACTGAACACTCAGAGAGAGACTTGAGTAGTAGAAACCAGAGTCAAATCCCAACCTAAACCTTTTCCAAGTTTGGGTTGTTTGGAATGAAACCAAAGTTCTTTAGTTAGACATTTTAAGAGTGTTTAGATATCCTGAACTTGGCCATCTCATAAGCCAAATATATGTTAGCTTTTACTATCTATTATTTTTAGTACACAGTTTTACATTTTAATACTTTCAGTGTAGCTGTCTAAACAGTTTAACTTTCATAAAACTTCCTACTTACTAAAGCTGTTGGATTTACAGCTGAATAACATAAATTTAGCTCAGTTTTATGTTCTATTTTCATTTTTTTAATAATTCTCCGCAGAAAAAAAAATTCTTTTACGTTTTGCTTCTTTGCCATAATTGTGTAGAAAAGCCTTGAAGCAAATTAGAAATTTAATAATCAATAACTTAGTTTTTTTAAGAGATTGAATTTAGATAGACATGCAAACTGAACATTAATGTACCGATTTATTCTGCTAGTCAACTTTCTGAATAAGACTTATTCAGAAAGATGCTGAGTGAGACAAAAAAGTTTGTACTGGTGAAGTTTTTTCTGCTTCGGCATATTTGTAACTGTTTTCATTTTTTGACTCAGCTACAATACTTCAGAGATGAGAGGACACTTCCAACCAATTCAGTAAGATTTTCTATCATCACAAGAGTGGCTATCCAAAAATCTTGTCCCTTAGCAATTTCTGGGAAGCAACAACATTTCTGTGAATGACCAATATAGCCACTTCCTAAATGATTTTGAGGATAATGTAGAAGGAAGAGCAGGACTGAGATCCAGTTAAAAAACCCACCTCTTTTTCCACATCACTAACTTCAGTGAGCTTGGAACCAGAAAAATATAATCTAATTATTTAAGTGACTGAGCAGAAATAAGAGATAGAGAAACAGGTTTGGCACTGTTGTAAGTACAATAAATATTAGCATACATTAATATTTTGGTCTAAATAGCTCGAAAAAGTATAACACAACTGAAGGCTGAAGCTCTGCACTTGTAAAGATACTGGAGTATGTTCTAGGTGCTTGAGAAGCACCTCAACAAATTGCATGAAGCTAAAAATCCCATGTTTGTAACAAAGCACAGCAGCTTGCACTGGGATGGACTGGTTAAGGCTCAGTCTTCAACCAGCACCACATTTTTCTTCCAACATAGCATGAAGAGTCCCCAGAAGAGGTACTAGACCCCTGAGGAGAAGAGATTAGATGGATTGATGTGAGGACATTAGGAAGAGGAGGAGATTAACAGAAAGACTCTTTCAGGCAGGTGACCATACAGCTGGCTTCCAGAAGCCTTGCTGATTCTTTTTCAGCCCTCCAGCCTCCCCAGAGCCTCCTCTGCCGCTACTATAATGCCTGCGAGTCATTATGCTTTGTTGAGGCCACCCTCCTACACCTCAACAGCACTATAGTCAGTTCACAACAGCAAAGAGCTGAGCCTTCAATCAGGCTATCACTCACTGATATAACACATTTAATCACAGGAAAGTTAAAAAAAAATACGCAAAGAGAGGGTATTGCTTTTCCTCCTTTTCAAACATGAACAACTTGTCTCACACTGCACCAGACCTGTCTAAACAGACCTGTATCTCTGGAAGAAAAGGACTGATGTAAAATAGGAAAGGCATAAATAGAAATAGATACATAATGCCCCAGTGAATGTTGATTTTATTTTATAACTAAAGTGATCAAATATTTCAAAGAAATTAAATCAAAAGAAAGGTGTGGTTTGAGCTAATATTTTTCTGACCTGTAAGAGTCTGTGATTAACAAATGCTTCATTTAAAAGCAGAATCAATACCTGAATGTTTAACAGGAGTTTCTAGGCGATCATATTTAAAATTTTTAAACTAATGTAATACAAACCAATGGTGAATGCATGCTATAGATCCTTCTCTCCAAACACATTCAAATGCTAGAAAACAATCTAGAGATTCTGGGAATCTCTAGGTCTGTCTTTTCATATCATCACTATGCCAGATAACATGGTAGCCACAAAAAATAACAGATCATACTATCTAGATAAGAGTGAAATAAGAAGGGTTCAGGAAAAAATATGTAATTATTTTCTCAGTAAGATCTTAGAGTGACATTTCTTTCTGCATTTCTCTCTGTTTCCAACTGAGTTATTTTACCTACTTAACATCACTGCATCAAGCAATACATCCATCCAAGTACAATCACTGTGAATATTTCAAATCCTTTGTTTCAACTGAGGAAAATCATTACACTCAATCTCAGCACACATTTTGAAGCAGAGTCTCTGGATGGAGGTGTAGAGCTATCTGAAGTTATCTTGTTTGATATATAAAGTTAACAGTTTAGCTGAATTTTCCTAGCAAATTTTACAATCTATTGAATAGTTACTTTAGGTAACCATAAGGAAATGATATTTTTTGTGAGCTTTTGAATGTATTACCTGAATATAAGAATTATTCATTGATTTTCTCTATTTCCTTTATATATTTTTCATAAATAATGTTTCAGTTCCATCTTCAATGTTCCGTATTTAAGACACTGTTATAGTATACAATCTGCTGTATTCAATTCATTTTGTCCAATTTTTCACTTCCAGCCTAGAAAATTCAAAGCCAGAACTCTGACACATCAGTCACACAATCAGCTAAATTAGGCTACTCCAGTTGGTTTAACTGGCAACTTTCAAGCATGAAAAACAAAGCAACAAGGTTTTAATGGTTTAAAGCCTCCAAAGTGGATCATAATACAAAATGTATTGCTCATCAGCTGGCATAGAAGGCAAGGAATGCCATATGCTTTCAGTTTCATTTGTGTTGTTTATCTTTAATACTAAACCCTAATGCAATACACTTTCTATTACTCTGCCATGTCAATCTTTTTTATGTGTAAGGGGTTCAGGAAAACAAGACAATATTGGTTTCAGTAGTCACAAGCCAATGCAGGCTCTACTAATTCCAGGGCAGCTGAGAGCTGTGGAGTAGTAAATTATATTTTTTCATGCATGAACTAGAAAGCACGTAGTTCACAGTACAGTCAAAATACTTGTTTCGATGGCTAGTTATATGATTGAAGTTAATGTTTAGAAAAATTTGAAAACAAAACAGCAATAGCTCAAGTTTCAAAGTATCAATGCAATAGTTAAGTCCAGCATATGTAACTACAGGTTAACTAGCAGCTGGAGAAGGGAGTTCCTGCTAGGGGGCACTACATCCATAGACTTAGAATACTTTTTCACTTAAAATAGGGGAGGACTGACAATGCTTTGGTGACAGTGAGACCCACACTGCAAAGCAAGAAGTCAGTGCTTATGAAAAAGCCAGACTCCGCCTGATCCTCCTAAATGGTTCCCATATCCTTACCAGGTTGCTGGTGGTTTTTTTTATCACACTCAATACAAACACAGACAAATATCTTTGTGGAGAAAGACAGCAACTAGCATTAAATTGTAAAAGGCAAAATATTTTAGTCCAACCACATTATGGATTAATAACACTAATCTCATCTTTGAAGTTAAAGATGTAGACACAAACACATTCAGCTAACTTTCTGAGGATCCCTTTGCCCTTACATTATCCTATTGGTCACCAAGTTTCTCCTCTTTATAAGACGGTGGAGGTTACTTCTTGATGACAAGTGTTTTCATAAGTACGTACACTACAGTTACCTTACAGAAGGTGTTAGATTGCTGCTTTGCTCCTCTTGCTGTTTGTGTAGATTTCGAAGGACTGTTTTTGACTCTATTGCAACCTCTTTCAGTCCTCTGTTTTCCTCTGACCTGAACTACCCATTATGAACAAGAAAGATGCTGGAATATGACATGAAAAGAGCTTACAGAGGGCAGTTTGCCAGCTGGCCACTGTCCTGAAAACTCTCTGAGAACGACAGAAGGCAGTAAGCTGAATTGCTAAAAAGAATCACAGGGGAAGATAGAAAACACAGCTTAATAGAGATGCTGTAGAAACTAAAGCATAAAACAGAATAAATTGGATAAATCTGCTGATCACCAGGAAAATGGTCACTTAAAACTGTACTCAAACTCCAGACTGAAGAAATTACACTTGAATCATGAAAACAGTAATTGTCTGGTAAGGAAATTGGAAGAGTCTGTCGAACACATCAAGGTCTGTGTGTTTGGATGATGGAAAACTGGCAGATAGGCAGCTGAATTAGGAGAAGAAGAGTTAAAAAGTAAAGCAGATTTTCCTAAAGAGGAGCACATTAATTATCTTCTAGAGAGAATTAAATACCTGCAGTCTTAAAATGCTTTGAACACAGCTTCACTGGGACAAGGTCAGAGAAACAACTGCTTTGTTCTCACTTAAAACATAAAACAAAACTAAACAAATGAAAAAAAAAAACCTCATCCCCCCCAAAATAAAAAAAACAAACCCAAAACCCCAAAACTACCCACAAAAGAAGAAAACAAAAAAAAAAAATAAACCAAACCCAGAGCAAACCCAGGGCACCAGGCATTTCCATTTCTGACTTGTCTGTTTTATTTCAGAAAAAGCATTAGAAATATAAATTAAAATTCAAATAAAAACCAAATCCTAACCCTCCTTATGTATCTGTGAAGTATGCATCAACCAAACAATTATAGTTGTCAAGTATGCTTAATATTTTCTAACTAAAGTGAAGACCACAATCTAAAAGATTATTCTTACTAAGGGGACACATCTACAGACAAAGATGACTTTCAAAGAACTTGACAGAGGTGTCCCAGAGAGTTACAGCTTCATAGTAAAAAAATCTTGGCTTTGATGATATTAAATAAGGCATCAGTCTTATTCTAGGAGTTCATGACACAGCATTTTGTGTAGGTTTTACAGTCTTCTCTACTGTTAGCATTAAGATCACTACCTAAGAAAGATTTCACTACATGTAAATGTGTTAAGGCATAGATTAAAGTTTAATTAACCAGATTAATGTTCTTCAGAGTCATCCTTGCAGGGAAAGCCTATGTAATTGTAGATAAAAATATTTATATAATTTAAAAATTAGATTTCAAATAGTGCAGCA
>NW_009916985.1:19011-28379 GCF_000696875.1 Nestor notabilis
AATTCTTACTAGAAAGTTATTTTATTTTTAATCTTAAGGTGACAATACTCAATCCTGCCCAGCTGAGAAGCCTTAAAGATTTTGACTTGCATTAAAAAAGCCCAATACCTATGTTTGACCTAAAGGTCACTTTTTGAGAAAATATTTAACTCTTGGTGTAAAATCTTCACAGCTGTAGAATGTATCAAGATCCTTGGCAAATATTTAATAATTGGCCTCTGGAGATCACCTACTCCATCTTGTCAGCTAAAGCAGGTTACCCAGGACTGTATCCCGTTAGGTTTTCAATTTCACCTCTGACTGTGACTCAGTAACTTTTCAGGGCAACCTGTGGCAGTGTCCAACCCCCGTCATGGGGTCGGGGGTGGGGGAAGTCGTTTTCTTTTGTTTAAATGGGATTTCCCATATTTCGATTTGTGACAGCTGACTCTTCTCCTGTCACTGAGCACCACTGTGAAGAGCCTGCCTCCAGACTTTGTTGTCCCACATTCAGTATGTAAGCACATTGATAAGATGCTACTGAGCCTTTCCTGCTCCAGGTTAACCAACCCCAGCTCTCAGCCTCTTCCAGTAGGCTCTACTCCCTTAGTTAGTTATCTTCCTGGCCTTTCACTGTTCCTGTCCAGTATGTCCATGTCTCTCTTGAACTGAGGAGCCCAGAACAGAAGATGATGCTCCAGTTGTAGTCTCATTAGTGTATTCATATAGTGCATATATATGTGCATATATATGTGTTTATATGCCAGAATAAAAAGCCCAAGACTGCTTTATCCAGTGTTATCCATAGAGGTTCACCTAAGCTCACTCTCTTCTGCATTTATCTAAGCAAAAGAGCTTTTGTCTCTGAAACTCTAAACAGCTCAGCTGAGCTGAAAATTTTTGTTGTCTGTTGCTTTTAGATGGCACATTTAGATCTCCATTTCTTCTCTAAAACCACTTTTTTATATCTGTTTGAGATAAGTTTCTATTATTCATGAATTCTGCTTTGCTGACTGGCTTCAAGAGCTGTATTCTCTGAAGTGAGATTTTTAGCCCTGGTTGGGCACAGGCTTTGTCTCTGCTGTTCTGGCAAAAAATAGAAGCACTAGCAGGTGCTCATTTGGCATTTGTTTTGCCTTTAAAACAAGAGCCAAGAGGGATCAGCATCCCCAGGATTTTAAAATTCCCAAATCTTCTAGCTCTTTGGTAATCTGTAGCTCTAGTATGCCCAAAGTTTCAATCCTGCTACCCTTCTGGAAAAGAGGCTGGATAAAGAATTCACGTGCTTCCAAGGCCATTCTCTGCTTTGCAAACCTACTCCTCATTTTTATAAATAACCACATAATTGTAAAAGACTGAGCATTCAGCAGCCGTCTGTTCTTCAGTCTGCTCCCTGCCATTTTGGTGCCATGGACCCACCAAAGCAGCCATCACCCAACTCTGTCCTGAATACAGGGGCTTCTACTCAGACTTGGATCTCTGCAACCAATTACCACCTCACCTGAACTGCCTTGGCAGTTTGAAATGCAAATAGTTTCTAGAAATAGAAACCAATATAGTTTCTAGGAGTATAAACAAATACAGTTTCAGAATTCTTTTCTCCAGAGAAGTGAAAGAAAAAAGCTTGACACTAAAGATCAACTTCAACTCAAATTTTGATTGTATATCGCCATGCTTCTGTGTTGAGTGACCTGGATATCACTGTGAGCAAACTCTCAAGAGGAAGCCAAAGCAAGCTTTGGAAATTTCTTTTCTTATATTATCAAAGTACTAGGAGTAAAAGTAAAATTATATCTACTTATTCATTGATGCAGTTTCCGTTTTCTGTAAACCCACAGAGGTGCCGTAGGTTACTATTACTTTCATAAAAGTCCATTCCTCCTGCTGGTTTTGATTTTTCTAGCTCACAGAATGTATCTTTATGTCCACCCAAATTAAATATCAGAGGAAACCCCCCCTAGTATTGCCATCATTTTCTCATTTGCTGATGGTTTGGAATAATTTCTCAGGATATCTTAGACTATCCCAGCCACCACTATTCTTGGATATGTTCAGTTAGAGAATGAATATAGACAACTCTTAGAAATTTTAGAATTACTTTCTTCCCAGAAGAACCCTCTATTTTAATACTACTCATTAGTTCCCTAGGGTTCTACTGCTTATTAATCCAATGCTTTTAAACATGGAATGGATATTTTTGGCAAAAACGTTTTGTCATCTTGCAAAGCAAGATCTAAGGAAACTGAGAGAAAACACTTCTTTTTTCCCTAGTAAGAGACCATTTTTTTCTTTGTTTGTTTGTTTATGCAACCTATTCCTTCCTTCCTAAAAGCTACGGCAGCCATGAGAGAGACAAACTGAAACTCTCATGAGAAATTAATAGAAACAAGATTTCTTTTCAATCATAGTAGAACTGGGAATTTCTAGCATCCCTTGATGCTTCTGGCAGAGTGGCTGGTTCACTTATAGGACCTCTGAACATTTTACATGCTAGCTACCAAGAAAAGGTCCTCTGACAGCTTCTATTTTTGTCTATGTTAGATCTCATTAGCCAGACAAAAACATCTTTTGAAGTTAGAAGCCTGGAAACCATGAGACCACTTCAGCTTTCAGTGCCCCTTTGGATCCTGTGCTTTAGCACTGCAGCTGTCAGCACCGAGCCAGCTTTCTAACAATACACTAGAGAGCATAAAAAGGATCTTTTTTTTTTCCATTAAAGTCACTAACTAGTCCTGTTCAACACTTTTCTGGGGACAGCAACTGTGAAACTCTTTATGAGGCTTTGCAATTTACAGTGTCTGATACATCGATTTCAGCTGTTGTTTCATGATGTTACTGGCTTCCATCCCTCTCTTTCTTTTCTGAGATTTCAATTTGCTTTACTAGGAGAAAAAAAATTGTATTGAAGAGACAAAATATATTATTATGCCACCATATAAATATGTGATGAGCCTGCATCTTGAATGCAGCTCTGGTCCCCACAGCTCAGCAAAAATTATAAAAAATTATAAAAAATTAAAAAAAAAAAAAAAGAAATAGTAAATAATGCTGATGAATGATGCAGAACTGTTTCCAAGCAAGAAACCAATTAAACAGACTAGTATTCCTCAGCTTAGGCAACAGATGCACAAGCTGTGTTTGCTAGATGTACACTCACAACACTATATTCCCTTTCTAAACCAGGGTTTCTAGTATAGCACAGTATGTATTTAAAAATTATATCTAACAAATTCTACAAGACATTTCCTTGATGGACTTGAGTGCCACACAAACCTCTGAAAACATTTCTAATTAAAAGAAAAAACTTGGTCCTTCGCATTTAAATTCTCATAGTAATAAGAACTTACCATTATTTTGTCATAGGATCAATTCACTTAATATTAATTTCACTTTACAATGGGTCTTACAGAATCTCTTGGCTTTCTAACATCTTTCTAGTCTCATCAGTTCATCTCTCTAATGAAGTCACTTAGGATTTCTTTGTACAAGGTTTAAAGCAAGAAAATCAAGCTTTGTCCTGGCTCAGTATACAGTATTATAGTGAGAGCTAAGAACTCACTGAATATTAATGAAACTTCTAATAATCTACTGTGTTGTCTTTTAACTAGGGGGAAAAAAAAAATGACCTTCAGATGAATACAATACCTAGGTTGTATTATTTTACATTTCCTTGAATGTATATATTACTTTGCACACAAAGTAGTTGTGAAAATTAAAAGGTATTTACTAAGACATATATTAATAGCCTGGAGGTAAAAACATACAATGAATTAGAAAAAGTGGTATGTGAACAGATCTAGTTTAATGGATCTATCATTTCATCATTCATCATCTTTCTCCAAGCTCATTAAGAGAGAATCCAGCAAAGTGCAAGTGTCTGAAATAATTTTAATGGGAATTGACTAAGCTTAAGAGAGATTGTTTTAATTGCTTTGAGATACAGCTAAGTTATAACATTACATGTCTTCCTATTTTGGAGGAATAAAGTGGTAGCTTCATATAATAACTAAATAAAGCAATCTACGCAAAACATCATTACTATTTTCAGAAGGAACGGACTTTCAGCATAAATACCTTGAAATCAGTGCAGAAAGCTGGCCATTTTCTAAACACAGCATTACCAGTTTACAAATACAGCTGCTGACTCAGACAGAACAGGTGGTAATAAACAAACCCATCTGCCATCATACGCCACAGGTAAAATTCACTTGTATTTGAGTCTGGAAATTATTACAATCAATAGAACTATTTTTTTTTATTTTTTTCCCCCTCTTAACACAATATTTAATTTATAAAAGGTAACTTCTAATGAGACAAAAAGAAAGGTCAAGTCAACAAGAAGACTATTTGATGCTGGAAGATCCTGAGTGGATCACATAAATCATCTAAACACAAACCTTTCCAGCGGCTATCTAAGCAAAGACATGAGCCTGCCAGGAGCAGCTTGATGGCAGCTTCATTAATTCTTCAAGATTTCATTCATGTCATAAAAATGAGATGAATCCTTTCAGAATCAGAATCATTACAAGTTGCCTTTCATGCCTACAAACTCACAGCTATGACCCCACTTATTTTTTACACCATCCCCCACCAGAGGCAGCAATTAATAACACAAGATAATTATAATACTCTTTTTAGTCACTCTTTGTTACTTTAAGTTTATGGAGACCAGTGGTTTTGGCATATTAAAAGCACAAAATATAAATTTTACTATTAAGGAACCTGTCTTCACCTTCATGGTTACATACGGTCACAGGCATGGGCATTTTGTCTAATTTTTCAAACAAAAGTATTCATCAGGGACTGTAGTAACAGGACAAGGGGCAACGGGTTTAAACTGAAACAGGTGAAGTTCAGGTTAGATATGAGGAAGAAGTTCTTTACTGTGAGGGTGGTGAGGCACTGGAGCAGGTTGCCCAAAGTTGTAAATGCTCCATCCCTGGCAGTGTTTAAGGACAAGTTGGACAGAGTCGGGTGACATGGTCTAGGATGAGGCATCCCTGCACACAACAGGGGGGTTGGAACTAGGTGATCTAAAGGTCCTTTCCAACTCTAAACTATTCTATGATTCTATGTTTCTATATATTCCTTTTATCTGCTTCAGTACCTTTGAGCAATGCAGTGCCTAAAGACTTACTACAGCAAGCTGCTAATGTTGTATGAAATTAAAAATTCCTATTCAATGCACAGAGATACTACTTTGTGCATTCACTATAGCAATATTTATTTTAAAACTCAAATATAGTACACAGTTTCTCTAGTCTAATCAGAAAGACATTGAGGAGAGGTCATAAAATCAAGGAAAGCATACTGAAAACTAGAATACTACTTATCTCCTGTATTTCTTGTTTTCAAGCACAGGCACTGATCAGTCAATGCAAGTGAACAATAAAGAAACCCCAAACGAATAGATCTCAACTTGATCAAAAGCATTATCCCTTACTGCTGGAAGCATCATTAACACACCTAGGTGATATTTGTTCAAGCCCAAAGGTTTAATCCACTGGAACACGAATTTAGTAATACCAGGCAGATTTTACAGTGAACACGCTTACGCTGGCACCAAATCTTAAATAACCTGAAAATTCTTCAGTAATTAATGGCTTAAATCATACCAAATGTTTTGTGCTATACTACACAAGTCCTTTACATAATTATCATAAAAATGTAGATAGGAAAATGCATACAACTACTTCAGAAGAATTCCTTGGTGTTCCAGTGCCTCTCTGACATACACCTAACCTTATAAGAAGGCTTTACAAATCTAAACACTTAATTTAACCCTATTGAACATTTTCCAGCATCCAACTAGCTGCTACTTCCTTCATCTCACAAGTGTTTTTTTCTTAAAATCAGACTGGACTCTAATCAATTGCACATATCGATCTGACTTGGGCAGGATTCCTTACTCTCCTGTTTGTTTTATCATCTATCAGATTCAACCTTTCTAGCAAATCCTTCAGACACAGCTGAGAATGTCCAACATGAATATTCCAGGAAATACAAGATCTGACTGCAGTAGCTCAACAAGTATTATTATGCCAGATTATTAGTAAAGGAACTGTACATGGGACAGGACACAGAACTTCAGACATACCACAGAACAGACCAGGCATAGTAATGATGTCACATAGGCACCAATTTTATGAAAAACTGATGGTTTGAAAATTCAAAGAACAGTAAGTTATTTTGTTCTATCCCCAAATGTAAGATTTTTTTAAATTTAATTCTAGGCAAATTTAGCCTACAAAATATGTTTGTAGATATCTAGAGAATAATTGTCATTTTTAACTGTTCAAAGCTAGGTATCTCCTGTAGTGATTGTATCACTACAAAGGTGATACACCTTTGTATTCTTTTTAATTTATGCCTAGTAATTCTGAGAGAAATATTTGAGTTATTTAAACTCAATAAGCTGCTGGCTGTGACACAGATGGAGTCAAGATTTTCCCACTGTTTTAGCATCTGCTTTGACTCAGCGGACAACAAGACCACCCATTTTTCTTCTGGTTTCCTCTCCAATGATTCTTTGTACGTTATCCCAGTCTTTTCCATGAAAGCCATCTCACCAACAAAGCTTACTGAAGGAATACCAACATCAACCAAAGAAACACAACACAAAAATATAAAAGCTTTCTGTGTGATGTATGGGTTTTTAGAGACACTTCCACTTAGTTGGAATTCGGTTGATACACAAAGGAAGCTGAATGACTCTCTGAAGTCATTCACAAAGACACACAAAGCAAGCTGAAATACATAAAGTCAAGAAAATAACATTCAAACAGAAGGTAAGGAATTATTACTGTGTTCTCAAAAACATAATTGCATTCATCAGATTCATTTTAGTCCTCTGGAGAAGCATTGGTATGGATAGTAGATAAAAATTAAGTTGAGAAAGGAAATTAAAGGATTCTTTGGGAAATAACCACAGCCTTTCAGGGCTATGTATTTTGAGCACAGGTAGATGAAAATGACATGCCTGACCTTAAATGTAACACTTTTCTATACAGATTAGGTTATTTGTGTTAGACCTGTCAATCAAATATCGCATGAATATATTTCAGCAGCAGTGAAATTTGATTAAAAATTAATGCAGTCTTTTTTTTTTTTCTTGAAGTCTGAATACATTTAGATGGACCACTATGTCTGAAATTGTGATACTGCTTGTTAATTGTTCATCATTTTTAGTGGTAGGGAAACCCATTCTTACTTTGTGTTTAACAGAGGGGTAGTTAAAATCAGCCCTTTGATATTAACATGTTCAAATCACAAGGCAATTTTTAGGATTTCTTTGACATGATGGATCCTGACCACAGGCACTGAGAAACATTATACTTAATACTCTGAAAAAAAAAATCTTATAATACTTGCATTACATGTTACAAGAAACTAGTGCTGTGGAACTTCAAAAATCCAATTCTGCCTAACTGGACTTCTTCCTAATGCAGCTTAAAAACCTAGGCTGTCTGTCAAAAACTGGGAGATAGACTGAATTATTTTGTCACTGTGAATGGGGTAAAGAGCTACCAAACACAGTCATCTATCAGGACAGCTACTAATTATTATCACTTTTATAGAGAATATGATGCACTGCTCTGAAAACATTTAGCAACTGCTCTTTAAATACTAGGTAAAATGTCAAAATATCAGAAAGATACAGATTTCATTTATTTGCCAAAGATGAAAAAAATTAAGTTGTAACTAAGATAATTCAATCTCTTTGCAGCAATAAGAAAGCTTTAAGGTTTTGAGTCCTGATTTTCAGCTTTCTTCCAATACCTGAAAGGAACAGTGTGAAAAGTGCAAATAGAAGTGAAGGTATTTTATCATGAACTGTATTCTATGATCTGATCCCAGCTAGATCAGATTACCTAATTGTGTCCATATTGCAGATGAAGTATTTTATGATTAAATGACATCAAATGCACTCATATTATCTGCAGCTCCAAACTAGGAAGACTGGATTTAAAATTCTTTTGCTACTTACATCTCTTTGAAGTAATTTCAATAATTACAATATTCTTTTTATCATAGCCTTCAGAGCATAAACAAAAAACATTTCCAATTGTTCTTTTAGAGGGCATTTTTAATAGCAGCACGTAACTGTTTTACAGTATTTAAAATATTATATATAGTGTATTAGGTAATATGCATGCACCATCTCCACATATGCAACCAAATATGTTTGAAGCTGCATAACCAGTTTTCACTCCCTCCTGAAGTCACCAATTTGAAAGGCTGCATTTATTCATTCCTCACAGTTAAACAAAGTTGTCGAAATCATAATTTTAATTCCAAGATTCTAACCTAAATTAGAGCTATCTAGTGCTTTTTAAGATTTTCAATACAACGTACACACTACCCCCCAAATTACAGATAAATTTTATGTCTACAATACTCCACCATTTTGGTCTTCAAAATCTAACCCACCTTTTCTGTCTTTATCAATTTTAAGACATTAAAGCATTTTTAAAAATATTACATACAAGCCTATGCAGCATCCCAGAAGTAGTGTTGAAAATGATCTTTACTTCCCAGGAAGCAATCTTTTCTGTGCTACGGAAAAAGTGGAAATATTCCCAGAAACCCATTTTAGAGTTCACTGCATCCTTTCTTCTGTCCTTTCAGAAGATGAGAAGTGGTTTTAGGAGCAATCGGCTATTTGGCCAATATTGTAGTACAGACAGAAGACTTAGCCTACTATGTAATTTCACAACTGATACTTCAACCTGTACCAGGTTTTCTACATAAACACTATTATAAACAACTTTGGCCTCTGATTTCACTATTTTGTGTCTCACTGAACACAATGGGTCACATTGCTTTCTCATCAGGGTTATTTAAAGACCTGTTCTGAAGACCTGTTCTTACACAAGATCATGTTTCATAGAATCATAGAATGGTTTGAGTTGTAAAGGACCTTAAGACCATCTAGTTCCAACCCCCCTGCCATGGGCAGGGATGCCCCACGTTAGACCATGTCCCCCAAGACTCTGTCCAACCTGGCCTTGAACACGGAGTGTTTTCAACTGCTCATAGCAGCCTGTGTCTCAGTGCTGTAGACTGGTGCTTTCCAGGCACAGAGACACTTTTGAAGATGTGTGGACAGCAAGGCCAAGACGAGGGGAATGCGTCCTCCCTGTTTGATACCAGTCGACACCTGAAGCTCATGGCCAAGGCTTTAACACCCTTCCCTACCCCCGGTCCATGTAAAACATGTCTTACTGCTTTGTTAACAGTTACCTGAGCAGTTGCAGCAGCAGCGATGTGGGGTAACTGCATGATTCTTCCCATGGCAGAGTGCCTTGAGATGCGACACACTGTGCTGCGAGTGCTGGTGCTGCCACAGGGCTGCTGGGACCCACCGAGGGAGCTGAGGGGCTGCCCCG
>NW_009916986.1:0-3351 GCF_000696875.1 Nestor notabilis
CAGTTTTCCCTCGGGCAGGCTGCACTGACCAATTGGTCACCTGAGATTCTCCCTCTTGCAGTGGCCATCCTGGTGCCCTCTGCATACTGGAAGGGCCATGGGCTGCCCGTGTGCATATGGATGAATCCACAGCAGTTAACATCAGAGGGAGGCAAGGGAGGGGGAACCGAGTGTAGTTTATTCCTCAGTAACATGGGTATGTGCTGCACAGGTTATTTATACTTGAAGGCGGCCCAGAGGGTTCACTGAGCCATCTCTTTAAAATCAACACCAGGAAAAAGCCTCCTGGGCTCCTCAAGGTGAGATGGGAAGAGAACTTCCAGGTGCTGGAGGAGGGTTTGGTGAGCAGGGACCTGCAGCCATCCTGTGCTGTGATACCACCATCACTGCACACACACATGCTGCACTCTCACAGCCAGACACAGCACACAGTAGCTGTCACACTGTGACTTCCCAGTGGAGGAAGACAGCAGTACCCCACCGAGCTGCAGAGGTCAACACCACACCACAGCCAGTCTTGTTCCCATCTCACTCGCAGCACAGAGGAATCACAAACCCTTTTCCCTGGGAGGACCTGGCAGCGGGTATTTAATATGCACCACTTATTCAGCATTAAATCCTACCTCTGCTTTTCCGGCAGTGAGAACAGAGCCTGCATGGCTGCGGCCAAGTCACCTAATTCATGGCTGTCCTGGGACCACTCCTTGTCGTCTGCATCTGTGCAGACTGATGGGGAAGAGAACAAATGGCCCGATCAGGGCCCAATACAGCCCCATCCTCCTCCACTCAGGCAGCAGGAAATTGAAGCTGCTTTTCCATGCCCAGCACTGCTGCAGGCCGCAGCAGGCAGCTGGGGATGGCTCGAGGCTGCTCAGCACTGGCGCTCATGGCTGGGGTGAAGCAGCAAGGGCCACAGCACGGATGTGCAGCCCCGAGACATGGCACATCAGGGTGCAGGAGGAACAAGGCCACCAACAGCTGGCAGATGCTGGAGATCACAGCAGAGCTCCATCACTGGGGGCTTTGCAGCAGCAGCCAGGGAGCAGCTACTGCAGGGGATGCAGGTACCACAGGGGATATAGGTGCCACAGAGGATGTAGGTACCACAGGTACCATGTCAGACCTGAGCTCAGAAATGTCCAGGCTTCCCCTGTCAGACCAGGGAAAAATAAGCCCCAACAACAAGCATTGTGCAGCAGTGGCAGCTGCTCAGCATCACGTTGTCACCTCTGCTCTGGTGACACACAGAGGGTAAAGGAGCCGGCAGGGCTGGGGAGCACAGGGGCTGGACCAGCTGCAGGGGTGGCATGGTGCAGATCAGCCTCAGCACCTTCCCCTGCCCTCCAGGAATCCGCTACAACTGAGAGCATCACGGGGAGCACACAGTTGTGGCTCCATCGCTAAAACAGAGCTGGTGCTGGGCCCACACAGGCTGGGATCCACCAAACTACAGCTCAGTGACAGAGCGTGTATAGAGAGATATGTATATTTATTTTTGAAGTCCCCAAACAGCTTTCCCAGGAGATAGCAGCAGACAACAGCCCCTCCCACAGCCTGATGAGTGCTGAGATTATTGAGCCTCCGTGTTAAAAGCTGGAGGTGTCAGAGGTGACCTTGGGCAAATATTTACAATTACAGCGGCGCTGGGTACTGCATGTGTTCAAAACACGGAGGGATCAGGTTCCGGTGGTGCTTTAATTGAGCAGGCAGGGCAGCAGGAGGGATAGCTCTCCGTGCTAATGTAAGTGCTCACCACTCCAGAGTGAGTCAGGTCCTCCGGGGTGGGGAGAAGAGCTCCGTCTGCCCACCAGCTCTTGTTGGAGCGGCAAGTACTCAGCAGCCCTTCCAGGAGGACCTGTGCGTTCCCAACGCTGCCTGGGCGTTCTAACACGCAGCTACGGGAAGCTGCTGCTCCTCCTGCCCAAGGCACTGGTGTGCATCAGCATCCGTGCTTCACGAATGGGGAATGGGGACACGCGAGTTGTTCCGCGTGCATGGGATGCCTGATGAATAAATAACACAGGGTTATGAAGCAGGATTCCCCCTCAAAAATGTGTTCTTACAGGGGAAAGCAAAGAAGGGGAGTAAAACCCTTTTAACTTGTGAATCCCCCTCCCCATTGCTTCCACAGAGCGGACGGGCAGCTGTGGAGATGGATAAGTGGGAATGAAGAATCTCTTTTCGGTTTACATTTTGATGACTTCATTCTTCCAGCTTTCATTAGCACCTCCTTTATCTCCAGTTCTTCCCCAAAGGCGCTCGGTTCCTCTTTGCTGCTGCACAGGGAGCCGCGATCGCACAGTGGGAAATGGATGCTTTGCACCACCTCATGTTGAGGCCGGGAATTTCAGAGCCTGATCCAAGCTCCAGCTCTTTCACGAGGAGTAAACCACCGGCCTCACCTGCCCCAGAACAAGCTCTTCTGGCTTCACACCCACTTGCCAACGCCTCTCCATGGTGCAGTGATGGGTGGTGGTGGTGCTGCACACTGCAGCTGGGCTCCAGTGCTCGGTGCATGTCTGGCTGCACACAAACCAGCCCTCCGCGCCTCCTCAGTCCAGCCCAGCTCTCTAAGTAGAGCCACAGGACAGCATTTTGCACCCCCTTGGTTCTGAGCAGTCCCATCTTCCGCCTCTCTTGGGACCCCCAGAGGGGAAATCCTCCCCTGGGTAAGGAGCTGGGGTTTGACAGGCGAGGACCATCTTATCCAGGTTTCAAGCCATCTCCTGCTCATCTCAATGTCCTGCAACACATCCTGTATTTCAGGTGCTGGTTCGCATTCTGCTTAGACCAGAGTCCAGCCATACCTGTTGGCTGCAAGCAAAGGGGGTTTTGCTCAAGGAGAGCCCAAGGACTGGAGAACAGATGCTGCTGAGGCACGGGCTGGTTTAGTGAATGGGGCCATGCTCTGCAGGGACCTCTGCTGCTGCCTGGTGAAATGAAAATGTGCCCAGTGGCTACAGGCAGAGGAAAGTGGTGTGATGGGGTACGGACAGCTCGGTGCCACCCTGGAGAGCAGGGGTTTATCTCCACAACCACTGCAGGGCTCCTAAAGCCTCATCTTGGAGGGCAAACACAGAACTGTTGAGTGAAAACCCTGACCAAAGGGCACAGGGTCAGAGGAAAAACTGCTAAGAACAATGTAGTTATTGAGTACCTGCCATACATATGCATGAGGGGAGTTTGTGTGAGGTGGAAAGCTTCATTCCCCATGTACACACTGATCTTTGCAGCCCTGAGAACCTGCTTTTAACAACAGCACTGAACAACCCCTGATCTAACACTGGCCCCAGGGAGCAGGCAAAGGAACGAGCTGGAGGCCAGTACAGCCTCTTGTCCTATAGACCAGCC
>NW_009916986.1:3433-11185 GCF_000696875.1 Nestor notabilis
TCCAAATACACAAGTGTCCACCAGCTGCAAGGGCTAGTAACTAATTACAGCAGGAGCCGAGTGGTGCGCAGGCCACGAGGGTCTTTACTGAGGTTTCCCTTTTCTCTGATGCACATCACAAGCTGCATGTGGGAACACCACCCCCCACCCCAGACCCCAACACAAGCAAGAAGGGAAGGAGAGCTACCTGCATTCCTCAGGTCTGTGCCCAGCCCAGCCCAGGCCGCTGTCAATGGCTCCTGCAGCATGTTATGCTGTCTCCAAGGGGGCTGCCGGGTAACCTATATGTCTTGCAAAAAAGAAACACTTCCAGCAGCCAGAACAGCCTCTCCTCAACCCCCACGTTAGCCCATAGCATCACAGGACCTACCCTGACCCCACCACAATGCAGGAAGCATTCCCACACTTCCCACCTCACTATCACACGCACTTGTAGCAGTCCTTGAACACTCACCTGCATCTTGCACTTCCTTGCAGCCTCACATACTGACAGGTAGCACACACCCTGCTGCCAGCCTTTGCACCCAGCATTAGGCTAGCTTAGGAACTAAATAAAGCAAATACACAATTGGTAAGACCCAGGCTGGGCTTGTAAACAGAATAAAAGCAATAGCCTCATTCCAGAGCACTCAGAGTTTTCTCAGCATCGATCACCTGTGCTCCAAGGACCTTGAAAACCTCTCGCCCTTCCAAGAAAGCAAGGAGCTGCTCCCCCACCCCTGGAGCACTCAGCAAGTGATTACTACCTGCTCACACCTTAGCAGCTGGAAGGGAAGGAGAGGAAACGCACACTGAACCGGAGGGAGTTTAGGGAGAAACAAATCACAGCAGATCTGCTCTTGGAGTTCAAAGTAACTCCTTTGGGCAGGAGCAGGCGCTAGGCAGGGGCTGGGGAGCAAACCCCCAGCAGGAAATAAAGCATGCTCCTAAACAGCACAGTCTGTTAGTGAGGAAGAGGAGGGAGCGAGAGGCACGCTGAGGGCATGTACTAGCTGAGGATGTGACACAGGCTGCTGCGAAAGGCAGCGTGGAGCCAGGAACTACTGCAGGGATTGCCAGGGGATGGCTTCCCCTGGGCTCTTCCCAGGAGGTTGCAGCAGGGCCCTGCCAGGTACAGGCATGGGGCTGAGTCTGTCTGGGGCGAGGGAAGCTGTGATGCTTATCTGGGAGCTGGGAATGGGCAGGCATCCTGTGAACAACACGGTCTGTCTCATGTGGCTGAAACCCGGAGTGAAGCTGGGCATGGGCTCGGGGTGGGAGGTTGGTCCTTCTCCAGCAGGGACACGGCCAACAGCTCCTCAAGAGCGAAACTGGCACCAGCGCCCCTACGGCAGGTTTGTCTTGGGCAGAAACCACAACGTGCAACTCAGAGTAAGAAAAGCTCATCCCCACATAACATGAGCTGCTGATGCTGCTTGGGGAGAGGCGAGGGGCAGAGGCAGCAATGCTGAAACAAGCACCATAGTAGATCCTGCAGTGTAGGATGACAAGGACAGTGAGGGATGGAGCTGGAGCTGTGCTCAGAGCACAGGGAGGTGATGGGCCCTCCACTGATGGCTGTTCCCACACCAGACGGTAACAGGGAAGATAACAAGGCTGGAAAGAGCGGAAGGAAGAGTACAGCAGGAGCATGGGAGAAGCAGTTGTTGCTCCAGAGGGAATGATTTAACCAGAGGGTTTATCCATGCAAGTTCATAAATGGTTCTGCAGGACTTGTCTGCAAACACTGTCTGCAGTGCCACAGTGATTAGGTACTGGTGGAGAAGTGCCCCCATCCCATGGTGAACTCCTCACCCCTTGCTCTGTACCTTTAGATGGGTCCCATTTCCCTTCGGTTTTGCTTCCCTTCCCTTGCTTTTGTCCCATGTCTGTTCTCACAGCATTTATCCTGTAGATAGATAGATAGACAGATACTGAGTTTTGGCTTTTCACCCAGTTGCTGGGTGCAGAGCAGCTCCTGTACTCCCAGTTTCTCCATTGGCTTCTGTGGTTGGGCTGTTAGGACCAGAATTGTGGGGTTATGGAGGAGGAGGTGGACACCAGGAGGAGCAGAGAGTGGAGGACGCCTGCACTGCTGCTGAAATCCCTTCTGGGCAGTTGTGATGCTGTGAGACTGCGTCCTTCTCTGGAGGGGTGACTTCAGCCCAGCCATGGAAACCTGTGTCAGGAGCTGGCACTGGATGGGAAAAGATTCTTTCATCTTGTACAGGTCTGACAGGAGAGCAGAGCTGGGAGTTTCACCCAGAAATTCAGATGAGAAACAGGGCGCACAGTGCTCATTGTGGGGTGATTTGCTATGCAAATACTTCACTGAGGGAGGTGGTGGAATCTCCATCACCAGAGACCCAACAGCCAGCCAGGTCCTCTCCTTCCCAAGTAGATGGGAGTGGAGCAGCGCCGACCCTGCTGTGATGGGGCACCCGGGTCCCCCAGGGAAGGTCAATGGTCCCTTCAGCTGACACAGCACAACAGAAATGTTTCTAACGGGGATGGAGACGAAAGGTTAAAACTTCACATCTAAGAGCTCTGAAGAATTACCATTAAGGTGGTTTATGTCCTGGCTTTCTCAAAAGGCTCCTGCTAGACGAAACCAGCATGCATCTACCTAGGGGTCTTGGTCTCCAGCCAATGCCAGGGTCCTGCAGAGCAGGGGCTGTCTCACATATATACTGCTTTTAAAGCTCCAGTTCCTGGAGCATTTTCACACCTCATCTTCTGCTTACAAAAGCCAGGCGAATTTCTGGCTTCCCAGCAGCTCACACATGAACACAAAGAGAACGCGGATGGGAGCTTTTAAAGAGGTCATGCCCCAGATGCAGTCACCGCACAGCAGCTTCCAGCTCCTCCAGCATGGCCCAGTGTGGTGCTGCTGGGCACAAGGTGATCGGCAGGGTGGATGGTTGGACACTGCCCCCCAGGTCCCGCTGACCATGAGGGGCTGGAGGAGGGAGGGAGGGGATGGTGCTGACCGGGTGAAAGGGCCCTTCCCATCATCACAATACCCTCGTGCCCATTGTACCCTGGTGTGTGGAGCTAAGGCTGCTCACAGGCCCTGCTGCTTGAAAAGCTGGTCTCACTCTCGTGCAGCTCATTATTGTAATTGCACCTTACAGAGAGCAGGGAAACGTGCTCCATAACAGGCACATCCATTTTAATGGATTCTGCTCCGCTGCCGGGAATAAACAATCACAAATCAGGGCTACAAGGACCTTCAGAGAACCTTCCTGGTTCAGATGCTTTTTCATTTTGTCAGTGGAAGAGCACTGCTGAACACCCCTCAGCCAGCCAGGAGTTACTGCTTGGGGAGCACATGGCTTAACAGAGCGAGGGGGGAAAACCTTCATTTTCAGTTTATTTCCATAGGGAAACAACACTTCCCGCAGCAGGCAGCTGCCATGGAAGTACCTGGACTGAAGATACTGCAGTAGCTTGGGTGGGTTTCTTCAGCTTTACATTCACCGCAGAGGATTACAGGCTTGGAAAACAGATTCCCACTAACTCCAGAGGAAGAGAATGTCACAGTGCAGATGTTGTGTGCCCAGGCAAGATCCTGCTACCAGCAGGGAGTCAGTGCTCAGGGGGGCAGGAGGTTGGGGCCTCCCTGGGTCCTCGGGGTGCTGCTTGGTGGGCTGCAGTTGGCAAGGGAGCTCTGAAGCATTGCCACGGGCTGCCAGGTCCTGCCTGTCCCAATGGGAGCAGCAGCATAACCCAGCACAGTCCGGAGGGGCGGTGTGTGCTGAACCTGGGCACAGAGCATGGGCTGGGGGACAGGAGATGCCACCAAGAGGAGAGGGGCTGAAGCTGAGCTGAGGAGCCCCATTGCACCAGGCAATGTCGAGCACTCTCCTGGGAGCGTGGCTGCTTTCCCAGCCCTGTCCCATGGCTGGAGCTGGGGCCCTGGCTGCCCCTGGCTGAGGGCAGAGGTGCGGTGCAGCCCCTCACTGTGTCACTGGGCAGCTGCGGATCCCATCAGTGCACATCACTGTGAGAACATCGATAGCGAGGCCCCAAACATCATTCCCCCTCGACCAGTCAGCCCCAGAGACTTGTCCAAAGCCTAAACAATCCCTGGTCTGGGAACCTAAAGAGAAGCAGAAACACAGCCTGGATTTCTCCTTCTTGCTTTCTCTGTCTACAATGGGCAGCAAAACTCCTCCTGGACGTACCAGATCTGCTGTCAGTGCCTGTGCCCAGGGTGCCGTGGTGGTGACTGGTTTTGGTGATGACTTTTTTCCACTGCACGCCTAATGGGGTGCAAACCAAAATCCACCATGCGGAAGGCAGCACTAACCTCACCCTGCTGCCATGTGGTGATGGAAGGGCCAGAGCTCGCCTCTCCCCCTGACTCATCCCCTTTCTGCAGACAGCCTTCGAGTCCTGCCAAATGTGGCTGGATTCATGGTGGGGCTTTTCAAACCATTCATCAAGTAACTTCTGCAGATAATTACGAGTTTGATGCTCATTTATTAGCACTAAGCTGTAATTACTCGGTACCCAGATGATTTGCTGCATGGATCATGTGGTGTTGAGTAGGTCAGCCGAGAACAGACTCACGATTAAGACTTTAAAGCGTGTTCTCCCGGGAAAGCCAGCAACACATCCTGGAGCTCTGCTGGGCTGTCAGCAGTGTGGTACCGGGAAGGTAGAGGTGGACAAGTTGAATTTGGGCATAAACACAGATAAGCATCTGTACATAATCCTGCTCGTGCTCTCCCAGCACCAGCTAGGGCAGTGCAGGGACGTTGTTCCGTGTTTTCCGGGTGATGGAGTCCCTGTGCATCAATGCACGATTCTCCCACCTCCAGCTCATGCCTTTTCCAGAACATTTTGCTATTCAGTGGCCAGATGGGTGTGTAAATGGCTCAAGCAAAAGCTTTTCCCCTGTGAAGTTGCCCTGTCTTCCCCAGCACCAGAGCAGAAAAGGGACTTTCTCACACCCTGCATCTGCAGAACCAGAGGGGATCGTGGGCTGGCTTTGAAGCTCTGGCTTCTCTTTTCTCCTGCACCCAGTGGGCAAGTTGGACGTCCCACAGATCCCAGGCCAAAGGCTGTTTGAGGATTGACCCAATGGGGTTTGCAGAGCCTGGCTGGGTGTAGGGCGGGTTAGGCTGAGCTCCAGCACCTCTCAGACCCAGAAACAGGCCCCAACTTGCAGTCCACAGGGAGTTTCACTCCCAGGAACCCATCCTCGTGGCTGGACACAGCTGCCGCAGGCCCCTCCAACCACCAGCACCATCCAGTCCCGCTGCGGTGAACCATGGGCATCACCTTCCCTCTCAACACCCTACTCTGGCTGCATGTCAGGATATGTGGGGCTCAGAGAGCCCGAGCAGCCCCACACCACAATAGACCATGGCTCTGCTTTGCCTCTGGCTGAGAGGGGTGTTGGATGTGGCCTCCTGAAGGTGCATTTACCTCTGTGAATAACACAAGGAAATGAGGAGTGAACCACGTGTCCAGGGTAGGAGCTGACTCCTGTGTCTCCATCAGGGCCCATCACCCTGCTCTCCTCCTCCTCCCCTCCAGGTAAAGGATGCTCGACAGCCACTTTTCCAGCAGGCAGCGCGTGTGACCACATGGAGTGCTCTGGCATGTCGCTGTTTCCCCTCACTGTGTAGGTAGGTGCCCAGCAAGGAGCTGTGGTCCACTCTGGATGACTCCCCTCAAACAGTTGAAATCCTTTAGCCAAGGATTTCACAGCACCTGTGAATCCCGGGGGGCAGCTGTGAAATCCCCTGGGATTTCAGCGGACAGGAGCTGGGGGCAATGCTGCAGGACCAGCTGTGGGCAGCAGGACCCACATGCTCCGCAGCTCCGAGCAATCAGCCACTTGACAGTGGGGACCAGAACTGAAGATGATTCCCCACAGCTCCTGGATGGAGCCCCTACAGGCAGCTCTTCTGCCTGTTGGATGACTGGGAATGCTGCCACTCCTCACCCTTGTCATCGCATCGTGTTTGCGTATTGCTGATGCACTGATCCTGCACACGTTGGAAGATGCCTGTTTTGTTGGGTACGTTTCAGAAACAGTGAAGAAGGACTGATGCTAAGAGCTTGCCGTACCTACCTGTGCCCAGAAGTGCCTGGGAGGTGGTGTCCTTCCCCCATGCTGCAGAAGCAGGCAGCCTGGGGGACGCTTGTCCTATTCTCTTCTGCTGGCAGAGAGGGTGCTGGCTCCCTGGCCAGGCCCTCCTGTCTCCCAGCAGTATAAAAGCGCTGTGATCCCCTGCACAGGAGAGCAGGACTGGCCCAGCCTGTCCCAGTGCTGTCTCTGGGAGGTTTATCACCAACTTAAAAGCGAACAGAACTAGACCGACACCAAAGGTGCATGAGCCATGCACCCGTGAGAGGCTTTGGGCCTGTGCCTTTCTGCAGGGAAGGACCACCAGCCGCCCACCCCACGTGGGGTCCCTGCCTCCCCAAGGGGATAGAAGAAACTCCAACCAGACGTATTTTTTAATGTTTTTTCCCCAATATATCTTCCATTTTTATTGAGCATTCCCATTTCTATGTGGCTGCTGCTGCCCGGGAGGGGGAAACACTCTTCTGGGCATGTTCCAGGGGGCTGAGCACCTCGCTTTCAGCTTTTCTTCCACATCTCTGGGTGTAGATATGACCCAGAAGGCACAGGAAACAGCACACGCACCTCCCCAGCTGCCTGCGCCTGGTTGGTAGTGCCCAAGATGAGCAACCTCAAGCTTTTACTCAAGTCCAGCGCTAGACCAATGGTCCCACAGCAGACAGTGGTGGGAGGGATGTGACCCTCCTGCTGCAGGATCTGGCAACACCATCACACAGGCTGTTGACCACTAGACCTCGAGTGCCAATAGACCTGCTCTGTGCTCAGTGGGTGCTTTTGGACCCGCACACCTGCTTCCATGGCACTGGCACAGCATTCCACGTGGACACAACGTGAGATGTCAGGTCGGGTCCTGCACCAGTGGTCTGAAGGCTCAGGACTGATTTTCTGCAAGTTTTTCAGTTGCCTTTTGATTAAAACACAGTTTTAGGCCAATCTAGCCCTCCAAGGGAATGTGAAAGGGGACATAAAATCAAACCTCACAATATGGAGAGCTGTCGGTGCTCACCACGCATCCCCAAAAAAAACACTGGAGGGGAAGGACACAAGTGGGGACACGGCTGATGCCTTCACACTAACCCATGCATGCTAGGATGGCAAAGACCCCCTAGCTTAAACATCACACTCTGTCACCGGGCTCAGAGCTGCCTTTGGCTCTACATGGAGTCCTGTGGCAGGCAGCTCCCAGCCCAGCTGAACCTGTCACTAACCACAAACCATTCAGTAAGTCAGAGTTAACACTGTTAAAGAGGGAAGACGCTTACCTGTGCCAGCAAGCGGCTGGGGAGAGGAGCAAGGGGTGTCCTGCCACGTCCCTCTGTCCCCCCCTGCCCATGTGCCAGCCCTCAGATGCCGGAGCACAGAGACGCAGATGTTGATGGTCAGCCAGAGACAGGGACCTGTCAGAGGTGAGACAGGAGGATTGCCAGCTCAGTCGGTTGCCTCAGGGAATCTGCCATTGACAGCTCTAAAAGACACATGTCGGTTATTCTCTTCCTTTCTCCTTCTCTTTCCAAAAGGACAGAAGCCTTCCTGGGTCAGAATTCCCGCAAAGACTCCCGATTCCTGCTCCTCAGCTTTAAGGTTCCTCTGTCTGTGCAAATTCCCCCCTGTGTTACACACAGAGCCTAGCCGAAGTCTTTTAGAATCAAGTTTATGGTTCCCTAACTAGG
>NW_009916986.1:11236-27629 GCF_000696875.1 Nestor notabilis
GGTGAATTCACCACTGGTGGCCGACAGCCACACTGTGGGAAAACCACCCGGATGCTGTTCTTGTCTGGGGTCTGTTGCCTTGGTGGCCCGTGGCACAGGACGGGCTGTGGAGCAGCCACTCACAGCAGGAGGGGGTTGTGGCTATTGTGGCTACTGTGGAGTTTGCACAACGTGTGGCCCAGTCTGGTGCTATCTCACTGTTCTGTGTCCCGCTGATGTCCCCCGTGCAGGGCAGTGGCTGCATTCCCTCTGCTGTGTCATTGTGGAAAGCAGCCTGGAGCTGCAGTGGGACCAGGATTCAGGCACGCCACATCCCCCTAACACATGCGATAGCCCCAGGACTGGCCCTTGCCATGGGTTAGAACACAATGGAGCTGTATGCGCCAATCCTGCACGAAGGCAGTGGGGTACCTGTGCAAGCAAGGCTGATGCCACAGGGAGGAGAGGATCACAGCAGGGCACTTAGCAGAGAGCTCCGTCTGCAGCTGGAGGTTTGGATGCTGCTCCATGTCTTCTCAGAAATCATGTCTCTTCCAAACACTCTGATCCCCTGCTTTAAAGCAACAACACTGGTGCTTATGTGCCTTGCAAAACTCCTCATCTGCAGGGCTGGACATGTGAGGCAGCAGCATCTCCCCAACCCCTCATTCATGGCTGGAGATATTTTTCCTTTATGACTCACATTAACTCGTATCTCTGCCTGGATTCCCAAATGAGAGCTCACAAGCATTAACTCCAGCCCCTATTTGCTTCTCTTTCAGGCATGTGGGTCCCAGAACATTTCCAGTGGGGACAATTTCCCCCCATATATCTTCCCATTCAATATGCAAGGCCTGTGCTTTGCACCTCTGGCTGTCTCCAGCTGCACCCCCTTTACATGGGGCTGTTACATTCTCAGCTTAGATCTTGCAGGAGTTTGCAAGAAACCTGCAGCATGCATTGTCAGCAGGGAAACAGCACGTCAGTGGGGTGCTGAGCACTGAGCACAGCTCTGATCCACCGCAGCGCTGCTCGGCACGTTGGCTGCCACACTGCACGCTCCCATGCGCCTTCGGAGGCTGCTCACAGAGCTGCTTGTACTGTGCAGCACATTCAATACTCACAGTCATGCCTGGATGGGGTTGAACAGGGCTTTGGAGCGACTGGTGCTGCTGTTTGCACGTTGGCATGAGGATCAGTGGGATCAGGCAAACGTTTTCGTTATCTCCTCCATTCAGGTGCTGCTTGAAGCAGCCACCACGCAGCTGGCAATCATGTACCAGCCCTTCGAGCTGCTGCCTCAGGCTTGCAGAGCAAATCCTCCCTGCAGTGGGGATGGGGTCTGGCTGGAGACCACTCCACCTGTGCTCTGCTAACAGCAGGTAGCACAGAAAGCCCCCGAGAGCAGCTTGAGCTTCATCCTGAGCAGCATTAGCACGACATGAGTGATGGATTGAGACAGAGCTTGTCAGCTCCCTCTTCCTCCAGGTGCTGGGAATCTAAATGTATGGGGATCACAATCGCTGAAAGCCACAGTTTGGAAGAGCCTTTCAACACTTTGGGTTTAAGCTGGCTACCAGGCTATAACCCCCTTTGTCTTCTCACAGATTGCCTGCCAATCCTGAGCAGCATTAGCACGACATGAGTGATGGATTGAGACAGAGCTTGTCAGCTCCCTCTTCCTCCAGGTGCTGGGAATCTAAATGTATGGGGATCACAATCGCTGAAAGCCACAGTTTGGAAGAGCCTTTCAACACTTTGGGTTTAAGCTGGCTACCAGGCTATAACCCCCTTTGTCTTCTCACAGATTGCCTGCCACTCCTCACAGCAGCTGCCACTTCCCTGCCTGGGACCACAGGCCATGGCATGAACGTGATGGAGCAGGCAGAGCTTGAGAGAGGTCTGAAGCTGCTTGAGTCACTAAAGTTGCTTATACAGACTGTGCTTGGGGCAGAGGAGCTGTGGGGTGGGAATGGGAATTCTTGCACAGATCCCTTGCACTTCCCAAACTGGGTTCCCACTCCCCTTCCCTGCTCACGCTTCCCATGTGCAGCATCCTGCATGCTTGCTCCTTAGTGCCCAGAGAGCAATTGCATTTCCCACACTGCTGGGTGGGGATGTGAGGCAGTACCTGTGTGTCAGAGCAGGAGCTGTTACCAAGGAGTGCCTGCCTGACGGGCTGCACCAGCCCTGGCACGTTCTGCACGTGGCACAAGGATCAGAGACCTCCGTGCTCCTTGGTCCACATTACCTGCTCCAGGGCACAAGGAAAACACCTGAGCAGGCTTGTTCCAGCTCACACTTTTGCAATGCACAGGAGGGAAAGCCCAGGATGGGCCCCAAAGCAGTGAATGCAGCAGGCACATCCTCACACCATGCTGGGAACAGCGTGCAGGCAGCAATGCTAACCAGTAACCTCAGGCAAGGGGACCAGCAACACTTTCCCTCACTGTGGACCACCCTGCAGAGACCCGTGGGGTCATATATCCCCTTCCCATGCAGCAGGACACAAACACATCCCTCTCAGCAGGCAGAGCAGGACCCACCACTGTGACCAGGTAATGCCAGAGGAGGGTCCCTGTGTCACTGCTGCTCCTGGCTGACAGCAGGATTTAACACATCCATGCCAGTGATGGATGGGGCTTGTGCCAATGCCGTGTCACCCCTGCACGTGTCCCATTCCAGGCTGTGTGTATCTGTGGGCAGCAAGTAAGTTGGGGTTTTAATGAATGTGCAGTTCTCGCTCGTGCTGCAGTGCTTTGCCAGGGACTGTGTTATTTCATGTATCTAGGTCAGGCTTATTCCCGCTTTTGTAGTGTATTTCAGGGAGCGTGAGTGCTGCCCTTCCCCGCCACACAGCCATGCTTCAGGTCTTGTCATCTCCTGCCAGGAGGATTCACTAGGCCAAGACTGTCTGTGAAGCATTTCCTTCTCAAATGGGGGTTCTTCTTCATTCTCACAGTTGGAATTTCACCCACAGCCTTGAGAAAAAGACAGAGCAAAACCAAGTCAGCAGAGAGACCAAGCTGATCCATGAATCCCCAGATACAATGTGCTGCTCTACTCCAATAGGATGATGTTACTGAGGAACCAACAGATCTCAACCCAGCCTCTTTGGCAGACTTGAACTCCTTGCTCATAATGAGGAGGAGATCAAGAGCATTCCCTTTGCTAGGGGTAGGAGAGCCCCCAGCATGGGCTGCTAGTACCCCGAGTGCAGCTTGACTGCAGGAGAGACAGGAGTTTTGTGTGCAATAACCTTCCTCATCAACATGCTGCTCCTCTCGCCTGCTCACGCGGATGGTTATGGGGCGGCTAAAAATAGAGCTTGAGCTGGCTTCCACTTCACACAGACACTGAGAGAAAACCTTGGGGTTTACTTTCATCGAGAAGTATTTCCAACTGTGCTATGAAGTGTGCGGCAGGCTGGAGCCCTGCATGGAGCTGATGGCCTGGCCTGGCCACATTAACATCAGTGCGCATGAGCCACTCACCAGCACTGTGGGCATTTGGCTGCAGGGTGAAATCTCTGTAAAGCAAAGCAAAAGTGATGCCTGGACCACACACACTGTGGGGATGGATGGCTGGGAGTGACACAGAGGTGGGTTCTGTGGTGCCCAGAGGTGCCTCTGGATCCATCTAGCAATGCAGAACAGTGGAGACAGTTATGATTCAAAGTCACGCTACTGTTGTGTGCCTTGGGAATGGTGATGGTCACATTGCACATTTGCTGCTTTCTTAAAAATCCCTTAATCCATCCATACAAAAGCCAGCTAGCATCTTTTACTGGACTAACCAGTTTTTTCCTAGGAGAGAAAAACCCTCCCAGGGAGACCAGCACTTAAAAAATCCCTCAATCCATGCATCCCAGGTAGACCAGCACAGCTCTCCCAGCTGCTAGCTCCTTCCCGAGGTGTGGAAATATCTGTAAAGACAGGTTTACCCACTCCAGAAAGCCACTGTAGCCTGTCATTTGGGGCAGGCACAGGCACTCAGCTCAACAGCCATTCATCACACACACTGTCCTCTTGGTCACACCTTCATGTGAGAAAGCCCTGAAGGAGAGCTACAAGCCAAAGTATGAAATCCTGTTGATTTGCCATTGGTTGCCCACTAAGTTTTTGCAGAAGTCACAATACAGATAGCCCAGACCCTGCAATGGAGGTAGCACAAATGTCACCTTCACAGCAAACTGACCAGCAGCGGAAGGAATCTCTCCAAATCACTGACAATCTCCAACAGAACCGCTGCCTGAATTCAGAGTGAACCAGCGCCCCAGAGGAGTTTGCTCAGCTCTGGTCCCCTTATGGAGCCAGAATCAAAACCATTTTAGAGAAACTTCCCTCTTTCAAGCACCTGTGTGAAGGCACCCATCACTCCTGTGCTCCTGGTTTCACTTCTGCCAGTCCAGGCTGGTGCAGATGCAGCTACCCAAGCCCTGGCTCTGGATCAGCCCCAATGTTTGTCTTTGGTCCTGTTTGCTGACTTCTCCTTCACCTGTCCAATGCTACTCGCTGAGCTCTGCCAAAGTATTTCAATCCTCAGCAAATACTGTTGTTCCTATTCTGGGTCTTCAGCTTGCTCTGACGATGAACCTTCTTTCCACTCTTCAGCATCCCATTCTCTGTGCTCAAGTCAGCTTTTATTTAGGAGACATCCCTGAAAGCAGATGCCAAGTGGTCCTGAGACTGGGATGAGCTGTTGTGCTCACCAGCATCAGCGAGTTCTCTGGGACACAGGTTATTGACATGACAGAGCCAGTCAATGCAACTGCCACACAAGTGCACAGATTCCCAAGCTGAAAAGCCTCGGGGGAATTGGGAAAAGATTTAAAAAAGAAAAGAACATGCATACAAAAATAATTCTGTGACTTTCTCATCTCCCTCCAGCCCCCAAGTCTCTGAGCAGCCCTGTTCTGCACTGCGAGCAAACAGCTTGGCATTTCTCATCCAAAAGTAGAAACAGTTCAGTGTCAAAGCATCACCAGAAATGTGTCTGACAACGTGTGTCCAGCTCATCTCCTTCTCTACTGCCCAGTTACAGAACTCCTCCTGCTGCAGTCGCCTGTCCGTGCTGGCAGATGTGAGCTCCAAGGCACATGTGTGAGGAGCATTGGACATATCTGAGTGTCATGAGTCAGAGGGAAGGTTGGCAGGGAGCTGCTCTAAGGCTTTACCCTTGGTTCCCAGCACAGATTGCTCTGCTCACCCCAATTTCCCACCAGTAAATGCAACAAGCCCAGCCAGATCTCAGGGACCATATCATGTGAAAGCAACAGCTTTACTGGGCACAGTTGTCTGGACTTGGCTCAGCCTGCTCCGGGTCACCCCAGAGCTCACCCTTGGGCCATCTTGGATCTCATCCCAGCTCCAGGATCCGGCCACCGAGCCGATGTCTCCAGACAGCATGAACAACCCCTACTTCGGCAGTCGCATTTGCTGCACTCTGCAGCCAGGGCACTGTGGCTCTGCCTGGCTGTGAGCTCCCGGTGACTCCCCAGCACCCCAGCTCTGGAGTGGGAACACTGACCTTGATGAGTGCAGGCCACTCCAGGAGACCTCAGGCATTAAATGCACCATCTCTGTGCATGGTAAGGGCTGAGGTCACCTTTCCCTTGAGGCAGCCAAGAGGAGCAAAGTCCCACCTGGGATTTCTGAGTGCGAAGAAGGAGAAACAGGTCAGCTTACACGTGAACCTGGACTATGGCAAGGATGGAGCTCATCACATCTCCCTTTGCTCCAGTCCAGCCAGACCAAGCATGTCTGTGGGCAGGTCTGATGTGGCAAAAGCTGCAGCAGAGAAGAGCAAATCACAGCCAATACCCAGAGCCCTCCACCAGACCCCAGCTCTGCTGGCTCCAGCTCCAAAACACTCTGCTGAGAAGGGGGTGTCCTGACACCCTGCCCAAGGGGATGAGCACACAGGGACCCCTCCTTGCAGCCACCACACCAAGCATTGGGGTGCACAACCAGCACCCTGAGGCTGTCTGCACAACCTCACTGCCAGGACCTTGTCCAGCTGCCCAGACACATACAGCAAATCCCGCTCCTGCCCACAGAGAGAGTCTCCCTCCCACTGCAGTCCTCGTGCCTGGGGACATCTACATGCACCTCCTGAAGGTGCTGCCAGCACCTGGAGGCACCGGGTCTCCTTTTTGCCTGCGCAGGCTCTTGCAGGAGATGCTCACTGCTCACCGTGGGCTGGTACAAGCCCCTCATCCCATAGAGCTGAGGGATGCCCCATGTCAGGAAGCAGCCCACTGTGATTTACAGCTCAGCACAGCATGGAGAGCCCAGGGGGAGGTATGTTGAAGCAAATGGCTCTTTTGAAGGGTTTGTAACGAGCCACCCGAAGTGCTGAGTGGCGTCAGCTGTGTAAGGCTGACAGAACACTGCAGCCCAGCAGCTAGAGCTGCTTCACTAGCCAGTGGTTCTTCCGACACCTCCCAGATGTCTTGTTCCCAGGCACCTGTGAGAGCCCCAGGGAGCTGTGGGAGGCAGGTTTGTGGGGCTCCCCTCTGCACCCCGAGAAGAATCATCAACCTTGATGAAGAGCCTGGGTTTCAGCACTGCTGTGTCAGAGGGACAGGGCTCGCAGGGAGGGGGCCTGGCCCAGGAGGTGTGGAGCCGTGCCCGGCTTCCAGTGGAGCTGGATCCATGGGAACACAGGGGTGGTTTGTGGCAGGCCAAGTGAGGCCCGCCGCAGCCCGCCGGGGTTCCCGTTGCCTTCCAATGGATCTGAGAGCACCCGCTGCTGGGAAGAGCCCCGAGGGGCAAGGGCACCGTCTCCCTCCACTGCCTGCAGGATGCTGCAGCTCCGCACTGCAGCTGGGAGAAGCCTCTGGAGGGGTCCATGGGACCCTCTCAGCAACTAACCCCTCACTTGTGACACAGCCTGTGCGGTCGCGTGGCGCAAGGGGCAGACGAGGGGAAACAGAACAAGAAGTTCTCGGGTTTATTTTTTCTCCCCAAACTTTGCCCGTTCCGGGCATATGGCCAGAAAGTAATAAAAATCTGTTCTGTTTAGAAACAGCTCAGAAACATATAAATAACGGCAGCTTGGTGTGGCAAGAGCTCCAAATAAAACGAGTTGTAAGTTCTTGAGTTTATTAACATCTGAAGGGGATAACGGGAGTTTTATAATGTCTAATTGAATTAAATACAGTGCACTCCAATTTGGGGATATAAAATCTGCCATCATGGGCTATAATTAAATACCTTCCTGGTGCTGCTGGTGGTTTTTCTCTGCAAGCTAAAAAATACAACAAGGTTGGATGTTTAATTGATGTAACACATGGCTTCATGCCTGTTGCTGAAGGGACTGGTCTGGTAACTGCGGGGAGGGAGCTGTGAACACGGCACCCACCATGTCCCTGCATGGCTCCCCTTCCCAGCAGCAGTGCGTGGAAAGGGGCAGTGATGGGCACTGACAAGGGAGGTCCCCAGCACCCCTTGCCTGATGCTCACTCCTGGGTGAGGCCCCGAGGTGCCCTCAGCACCGGTGGGGGCTTCAGCCACACCAAGGCCACGCTCGCTCCCACTTCTCTACTGCTAATTGGGAACCCGGCTTGGTTTTAAGCTCACTGGGGGAAAGCCTCATTAGTGTTCAGCAAATGTGCTGAGCCCTTAGAAGTCCTCGTAGGAGTGTGGAAAGGCAGCCCCAGGGGAGGGAAGACATAAGAGCATTTCAAGGAGGGAGGAGGAAGGGGGAGGTAACATCGACCACAGTGAAGGATCCCAGCCACATGTGCCCAAGGAGAGATCCCATTGCCATGGCTAAACATGGAGCAGGGCACATTGTTCTGGGAAGCAGTGTGGGATCCAGCCAAGCAGGATGCTTGCTGCAGAGGAAGGATGCGGGAGGAGTAGGCTTCCCACCCCAAGAGGAGGCTCCTCAGGTAGGGGTTTGCCTGCATCAGAGACACCAGGGGAACCTGGAACAGCAGGAGAGCTCAGCTTCCTCCCACTCCCCTTGGTCTGCTTGCTGCTGTCATCCCATGGGAAGCAGCGGGAGCGATGGGATCACTGCTGGTGGTAGGTTTTAGCCTGAGTTCCTCGGTGTGAAAAGCTTTGTGTCTCTGCAGGAGGAGCTGAAGCCATTGCAAAGCAGCTGACTGTTGCAGGTTTAATCCATGTGGACCCTGGTGCAGCATCTGGGGTGGGCCAGCAGGTTGCAGGAAACAAGGAGACTATGGCTTTGCCCAGGCTGAAGCACAAGAAAGCGTGGCCCAAGGCAGCTTTGCAGAGCCCATTCCCATGCGGAGGAGCGGGAGGCAGATGTGCTCACACTGAGCTGGGTTTGATCACAGCAGGCAAGCTGCAGAGCTGCAACAGCCGAGATGAAAGGGAAAAGCAGAGAGGAGAAGAAAGGAAACCCACTGTTATCTGCTGCGGGCAGCAGTGTGACACGCTCCAGATGGCACGGGCAAGAGTGGTCGCGCTCAGCAGCATCTCCTCTGAAGGCAAAAATAGCTTCTGGTTTGTCAGAGGCAGACCTGTCATGGACAGAAGTGGGGCTGAATGCCCTGGGTGGCATTTTCCATAGCTCCCAGCTCCTGAAGCCCCAAGGACAGGCTGCTGAAACCACAGCACCGAGGAACAGATATGATCCACAAGAAAGGCCAGTGGGAGCAGCAGATGCATGGCACTGAACTCACGGTGCACAGCCAGGCTCACACAGTGCCATGGGCGAACATAGCAAGCAGCACCCAGGTCATCATCTCTGGAAGCTGACAGAGATCCTGAACCTGGTGAAGATTAGTGACACTGGGAAGCGAAGCAGCTGAGGGAGACAGAGGGAATCCATCAAAGCAGGCATGGAGCTGGCTCAGCTCCTGTGCAAAGCAGCCACAGTGACCTGCACAGACCAGCCGTGGAGGGCCTCAGGGAGGACAATGATGTCCCCGGGCTGGCACATCTTCTCCCAGCTGGTTTCTGAAAGCATGGCTCAGAGACCCCACTCAGGGTCAGCCTCTGCTGCAGGGGCCTTGCAGAACCCATGTGAAGCACAGCACAGGCCTCAGATGGGAGCAGGTCAGTTGAGGCAGCAGATGGGAATTGCCCAGCACCCAACAGCCTGGCGCTGGGGTGGTGATGAAGCAGCAGAAGGGGCAAGCAAAGGGTGCTGGGCCTCCTCCCACCTCAAATGATGCTGCCCCAAAGCCTGCACATCTGCTGGGCTTAAGAAATACAGAGAGTTGTGAGGCGTGTCTTTTCCGCGCAGTCGCAAAGGCAGCCTGAATGGAAAGATCAAACCTCTCCCAGTGCCGGCAACATCAGAAAGGACCAGACATGCCGCAATTAAAAATATTTTCTCCTCTGCCCAGGTTTTTTATTGAAATTCAGATTCTTTGGAAATAAATACACATCAAAGCTTAAAACTGGGAATCCTGACTTTGTACCAGTGCTGTCTATCCATGCTGCCTCTGTTTCCCTGGGAGCTGGTACCCAGCATGCCTGTCTAGTGAGATGCAGAGCATCCGCCCAACCAAGCTGACCAAGCGCCAGACCGTGCTGCTCCGTGAGGAAAACTCCTGGGAACAGCCAGAGCTGGAGCAGCCCGTTGCTGGGGGAGAGCCCCAGGGAATGGCTCTCCCACACGGAGCCCTCTGGGAATGCTGCCCCATCTCAGAACCGCTTCTCCGCATGCTCCTATTTTAGGGGGAGGACTTGATAGCGTTGAGGTGGGAGGAGGGTCTGAAAGCCAAAACCCCGAGGTGCTGCCGGGTCCTGGCAGCGCTACCCCCGCTCCCATGGGAAGAACTGCTCCTGGGTTCCCACGGGCTTCGCAACAAAGTATCAAACATCCATGGTAAGAAAACACAAATATTTGGGTTTCGTTCCGGTGCTTGTTTCTGGTTTCACTTCTGCTGACGCCTTGGAAAACAAACATTCCCATCGTGTTTGTTGTCCTTTCCGAGGGAGAACCGTTTACACACCTAAACCCTTCCTGCAGCAGAAAGCAGTGGCTGCACGGGCAGGAGGCGAGTCCTGGCCCCGCCTGGCGCAGGGGCTGCGGCTGCTCGGGGCCAAGCTCCATCCCTCCAGAGCTGGAGCCCTGCTCAGATGGACGCGGCCCCTGCTCCTTTCCAGCTTCTCTTTTTTCCTCAGGTTGGTTTGCCCGGTTCTGGCTCAGTGGCAGGCAGGGCTGAGCCAAGAGGAGCATCCCCATCCCTCCCACCCCAGTGGTCTGCCCAAACCTTCCCACTTTCTGCGGGCCTGCAGCTTTGAGAGAGCGTTGAGGTGCTTGGAGACAGCAGCAGCAGAGTGGGACTGTTTGTGCTGCCCATGCTCCTGCTGCTGCCTGCACCCCACAACAGCCCAAGCCCCACGTCAGCAGCCCCGTGCTGCAGCAGGTGCTCCCGCCTGTTCTCTGGGGGCAGTTCTCTGCGTCTATGCCCCCCCATTGGGGCCATCAGTCCTGCCAAGGACACCCCAGACAATGGCGTGAGCTGCCCAGCTCTGCATCCCTAAATGAAAGGTCTCAGAGACCTTTGTGGTAGGACAAGGCATTGCTGGGAGCTAGAGGTGCTCTTTTCACACGTTAGCCCCTTCACAGACATGGCAGGACCTTTCTCCCTGTGCTCAGGTTGTGTGGGATGCCTGCTCCTTCCTCCTGGGCATAGTTTCTTGGAGCAGGGAACAGCCCTGCCCCATGTGCAGCTCTTCAGAGGGTGAGTTTCTAGGGAGTCCTGCAGTCCTTGAGCATTGGTACATGCTTCCTCAGCCTGAGATGAGCCCCTCAGGGGGCTCTGCACATGGTAGTTCAGTGAGGAAAGACAGGTAGGGAGGTGAATCTGACAGCATGGGTACAAGCAATGGAAGACATGCCAAGGGATGCAGAATGGAAGCAATGGTGTGGTCAAGCTGCAGCCAGGCCTCGTCACATCCACCTTGCCACGTGCTTTTGTGCTTGTGCAGACCAGAGTGGCTCTCACCCATGCAGTAAACCTGACTTAATTCTGCCAGTGCTTAAAGCTGTGTCAGCCTGAAACCACCCCACGGTGCTGGAGCATTTGGGCAGCACCAAGTCAAGCAGGAAGACCTGCTTGAAGCATCCCCTGGAACATCCCCACAGCACAATGATCTCTGGCTCGTGGGTGAGCTCTGTCAGCCAGGAAAGGTCTAATCTCTTTGTTGTGTGGTTTTACATACTGGTAACTTCTGAACCAGTTGTGAACATTGAGTCAAACCTGTGCAAGAGTTAAGTCAAACCCCCTCAGAAAGCAGCTGTATGGGAAGAGATGAGCTACCTGTGAGACAGACTTCCCAGTGTGACAAGAAATGCAAACAGACCATCCAGGCCCAGTGCTGGGCTCGAGGCAACGCTGCCGGGGTAGGGGCTGGATGAGGTGACCCCCGAGGTCCCCTCCAGCTCCAACCACCCCAGGAGCTACTGCATCAGATCCAAAGCAGGGCACATGCTCTATGCAAATGCCTTTCCCCCTTTATGCCTGCACTTCAGTGGCAGCATTTCAAGACTGGTTTTAAACCTCGGAGGAGTTGATATAATCCCATCACTTATGGAGCAACTGCTGTTACTTGAAGAAGCATAAGGATGTCATTTATTTCCTTCTCAGAGCCTGTTGTTCTCTGGAAATGATGTGCGTGGCACGGCATCAGGAGGAAAAGGGATCCCAGAGGCCAAGCACTCAGGGAACAGTGGCTCAGAAATATTAAATTATTTCTGAAGGAGGAGGATTCCTCTTGAGGGCTGCTCAGTGCAGGGGAGCAGAATACTTGAAAGAACCCAAGAAATGCATTCAATGCAGGCCCTGCTGCTGCACACTGGCAAGAGCAGCAGAGACACTCAGAGCAAACTCAAGAGTCCGGTGGACAATGATCCACCAGAAACCTTCCCAGAGGCCTTGGGCAGGAACAGGGGCTGAGGGACAGTGGGAATGGCCGTGGTGGGGTCTCATGACCAGGCCCTCTGCAGGGCAGCATGGCAAGAGCTGTGAGGTCACCGCAGCCACCACATCCCTCTGTGGATCCTGGGCAGATGCAGCTGGATGCAGTCCACAGAGTAAATGCAATGCCAGGCAAGATTCCTCCTTTGGGAGCTCAGATAGAGCTACCCTGAGGGAACATCAGATGCTCACTCAAGGCCAGTGCTTTTGATGTTCTAAAGTAATCCCTCCCAGACAGGGGCTGGAGGGGAGAAAGCAGCACTGCCATAGAGCACCCACAGCCAGCCCTTCCTGACCCCCAAGAATGACTTCAGATATGATAATCATAGTCAAGAGGCCATGTAACTAAGGCTCAGCATCCCATCCCTGCAAACATTGCTCACTCTGCAAACACTGTCCTGGTCACTCACCCCAGTGACCAGCAGCAGGAGGAAAATGTGGGCTGTGACCATGCTGAAGCAGCTGCTTTTAACTTGCGATGGCGTGTTTCCTGAAGGTGCTTTAATCGCGGCTGTTACTGAATGCTCTGGAACACTTTTGGGAGGAATGAGAGGGCAGCTCTGCCCTGAGCCCTGCCAGGGAACTGAAGCCTTTTCTGAAGCTAGTCTGACTGCACCTGGGCAGACAAATGGGAGGTAACTCTTCCTTCTCTCTGGAGAAAGGAGACCTTTGGACTGGCTGTTCAGTGTGGATGCGAGTTTCTGAGCCCATAAGCCCAGCTATATAATACCTAAAGCTAAATATAGGTGGAAGCTTCAGAGTTTGGGATTTTTCCATCACAAATTGTCCAGGACTTCAAAGCCTTTGTGGGCTCTCTCTTGTTCTTGTTCAGAGCTGCAGCAGTCACTGCACTGAGCCAGGTCCCCTCCTGCACTCGCTCCACAGCTCATGCTGTTGGACAGCCAAGCTCACCTCCTGCCTCACATCAGAGCTACCCCTTGGCCTTGGCTTCTCCTGGGCTTGTGCTGTGCTGTTGCAAAATAAGCTGGAGCTGCCACTGGAAAGGTCCAGGTTTAAATGACAACCTGGACAGAAATGCTTTCTGTGCCATAAACAAGTCATCAGCCCTGCTTGGGAGCAGCCCTACACCCCGTGATGCTGGTGTGGCAGGGGTGCTCATGTGGCAGGGATGTTGCTCCAGCAGGGATGCTGGTCTAACAGGGATGCTGCTCCAACAGGGTTGCTGCTCTAGCAGGGATGTTGCTCTGGCAGCGATGCTGGTGCTGAGCTCCCTGCAGATCAGAAGAAGGTGCAGGATGGTTACTGTGTGTGGCTCTGGGAGCTGTTCCCAGGCAACAGACCTTAAAATGACACCACTACATGGGTCTTTGCCCCAGGCTCTGGGACACTAAGGCAGAGGCTGCCCTGGCTGGACCATGGCGGGACAAACAGGGTGCTGGAGGTCGTGGGAACGCAGCAGGAAGGACACTTGGTCCAAACGGATCTGCTCTAGGGGTGGATGCAGCCAGAGCCCGCTGTGCCTGAGGGAAGCCTGGGGGGGAGACATACCATCACAATAAATAGACAAGGCAAACCAGGCTGCCTTCGGGGGAAAGCCCAGACTGCAGCATCGATGGGGCTGACATGGGAAGTTGACTACGATTAGAGACACTGTGGATTTCAGGTAGAAGATGACAGCAGGAGACTCCAGCTACTGAGCGTGGATCTGGCTGCTGTCCTGTCAGGCTGGAGAGGGAGAGGCAGAGGTAATGTTCTTGGACACAGATGACGATCCCTGAATAAAATTGACTAAAACACCCAAGGAAAGGGGCTGCTCTGGACTTGGTGCAGGGTGCTGCATAGGGCCTGGGTCAGGATGTGTCAGGGGTGAGCTGCTCTGTCACGGGAACCACCGTACAATCTGGTGTAATGCTGCAGAGGGACTGTGCAGGCCAAGGAAGTCCAGTGCACATGTGCTCAGTTTTAGGAAAGGAAACTATGTAAAAATGAGACAAGTTGTCAAGGAAATGAAAGAAACAGCATCAAAGAGAGGAAAACCTCCAAAAGCGAGGTGTTGAAACTGGTGGGACCGTCTTTATGAAAAAGGGGTAGCCTGGGGATGCTGAGGCCACAGCAGAGAAGGTCAGGGACTGCTCTGTGTTGGTCGTTACTGTCAAAGGTGCTGGGGACGCAAAAGTGTTTCTGTAGCAGATGGATGACAGGAGGCGAATGAAGCTGGAATAACTGTGTGGGGTGTGCTAGGCTGGATGCCCTGGCTGGCATCCCTACATATACCCCGAGAAACATGACCGAAGTCAGGTCTGCATGATGCTGAACTCAGAGCTGGTGGCTACAGGTCAGGAAGAACCTTGAAGCCATCTCCGCCACCTCTAAAATGAGCATTCAGCAGTGGCCACTGGGGGGTGAGAGGGGGCTCAGTAGGAGGCTGACAGACGGCTCTCTTGGCCCCCATGGCCTGCACTGACAGTGTTATTCATGAGGACACTGAGCAGTAGCAGCTTGGTCCCCACAGCATCACAGCTTGTCTGATGCCAGAGAAAAAAAGGTTATTTTTACTTATTTTATAATTACAAGTCATAAAAAGAGCTGTGCTGACAGATACACAACACCCCAGGAACCGCCTCTGGCAGTCCAGCCCCACTGACACTGATCACATACAATCCCGGTCACAAGCAAAGACCCACACCCATCCCTGCTGCAGCCCCGACTGCTGAAGGAGGGCACGCAGGGAGCCGCTTCATCCGCCCCTCTGTCCATCCATCCGTCCATCCATCCATGCATCCATCCCTCCATGCATCCATCCATCCATCCAGGGCAGCTGGTCTGTACCCCCCAGCTCCCGCATGTATCTCAGCTCTAGAGCTCTCGACCCACACCAGCCCTGGTGCAGGCCCTCAGCAGCTCCTGGCATTTGGCAGGATGGGTACCTGCACTGCTGCCACTCTCATGTTAATTCTCAGCACATCAGCAGCAGGTTTTGAGTGAATGCCAGACTCATGTGGGGTGGCTTTACTGAGAGGGGGATGGACTCCCCTGGGCCTGAAGCAAAGCAGATAGAGTCCTACAAGAGCACACTCCTGATGTCCTCATTCTAGAGATGCAGAAGGCCAGATCTGATGACTTAAGGTCAGCTCAGAGGATGCCTTTGGACTGCAAGCTCCTGTTCCTGCCATCTGCTCTCCCTGCACCCTTCTCCATTAACCAGCATGCACACAAGGCCCTGAATGCACATGCTGCCAGCCCCAGGTTCTCTCCTGCAGTCCTGTAGCTCCTTGTGCTCATGATCCCAGTGCTCCTGGCTGCGGGGACACAGGGGTCCCCAAGAACCGTGTGCTGCCTCCCGCTGTCTGCCTTCCCCTGTGCTTGTGCCTACGCCCGTCTCACTGCTTGCTCCCTCCTGCGTTTGCATGTCATGCATATTCATGAACGATGTGTCTAGTTAAATATTCATGTACACAGTCATTGAGCTTGCAATTAATGAGAAACTTGCAGCACTTATGATATTCCCCCAACCCTGAGAGGAGCCATGAGCAGCTCTGGCTGCTGCAGGATTCTGGGTCTGGAGCTGCAGCCCAGGGAGAACTCTTCCAGCACCAACGTGCCCTTCCTCTGCCCCACTTTTCCCAGCTCCATGCTGCTCTGCAAGAGGGAGCATGATGAGAATCCTGAGCTGCCCTTCCCGGGCTGGGGGGGCCATGACGCATGACGGGAGCACATCGGTATGGCAGAACCAACCCCAGCGCTGCAGCGTGCATAGGCTCTGCCCCCAGCCAGGATTGATCTTACAGCAAAGCTGCCCCCCATCTGCCACCATCCCCATGGGGTATGGCACAGGGACCCACACAGCAGTGAGGCTCCCATGTGAATATAGCACTTAGAGCTGTCCCTCTCTTATTAGCAATGGCCAAAAAAAGATGTGGGTCATGTTGCTTGAATCTGTTTGCTCTGACCAGGATGTGGTCCGAGGTACTGGCTGTGCTGGGTATCCCAGATAGCAAACATGTTAAAACCATCAAGAGTGGTTGTTAAACCTCTCTGGTAGCTCCCCCAGTCCGAGGACTGGGCAGCAATGGAGACGCTGGGGGCTGCTACAGCTGCCCCACAGGCTGGTGGGTTTTCAAGACAATAGAGTTGTTTCCTTCCTGTCACCGGCTTAAAATCTCCTGGAGAACTGGTAGGTTTCATAATAGCAGTGTCCAAGCCAGAGACCTTCCCAGTGCTGTGGAGACACAGGCTGCTCAGAACCGGTGGGCACAGTCACAGCAGTGCAGGGGATGAGACACCAGCATCCTGGTGGAGACCGCAGCCACCACACCCAGCAGAGACCAGCATGGGCAGGCTGTGAGGCAGCGAGGCCCCTGCTCCAGCACCCTCGGAACACCCAGATGAGGGCCCTGGGGCCACATCTGCAGGTGGAAAAGTGGAGCTGGGGCACATGTGCTGCCATCGCTGTGCAGCAGCAGCATAAAGTCTGTGCACCCAGGCTGTGAGCAGCTTCATCCAGCTGCCAGGGAGGCATCAAAACGAGTGGTGTCCCTCAGAGAT
>NW_009916987.1:0-7676 GCF_000696875.1 Nestor notabilis
ACTGTTTCTCTGCCATTTCCCCAACGGGTTCCTTATTCCTTGTGAGAAGATGTGTGGTTGAGGGAGGGAAAGCTTTTCTGAGGCCTGCGCTGGGTGCTTTTGACTCTTGCTCCCGATTGGGAAAATGGGGTGGTTGCTCATATTTCCAGCGGGTGGGGAGGAGAATGGCTGGTGGCGGTGGGGCTTTTCTTTGGTGTGGGCTTCATTTTTTTGCAACATACTCGCTCTGTTCTCTGCTGTTCGGTGACCCTATCTTTCCCGGCAGAGGAAGCCTCATTTTCCTTTTAAACCTTGACATTTCTTCTCTGAAGTAGCATGAGCTGAGAATTTGTCTTAATTTTAGTGTAGAGATGCAAAGATATGCAAAGAATATGATGTGTGTGGTATCGGGTTGGAGAGGAGAGTTGTGGAGTTTTGCATGAGGGGCTATTAACGGACACAAGAGACAGAGTTTCTTCCTTTCTGTTTCCATTGCCCATCTGTAGTATCATGCAGCGTAAGTTTCATCTTCATAAAGAATGTGTGCTAGAAGACATGTTGTTCCATGTATATGGGCAGCCCTGGAAGGTTTCTGTTGTGTGTTCACAGGTTGCTGTGGTTCCCAATTGACAGATTATGACAGGTGTTGTAATGAGAGCTTTTGGGGGAGACAACATGTTCATTGAATATTGAGTACCTGAATTATATTTCTAGCCTTAAAGGCATTATCAAGAAGAGCACGTTGTGATCCTGTCCTTCCTTCATGTGTTACCTTTTTGCCTTGCTCGTTGTGATGATCTGAAGGTAGGCTGTTATCTCTGACAGTGCTTTCAGGTAGTGTTATGGGCAGATAAATCTCTTTATATGTGCCAGTGTTGAGATCCTTGTTCTCAGTCAGAAGTTGCATGTGCACTTTCTCTTTCGTTGGTGTCTGTCTACAAATGTAGCTTTCCTGTTGCGTCATATTTGGGAAGGGTGAGAAATTCTGCCTGTTCAGAGACAGGGCTGCTGAAAAAGTTTGCTGTGGTGTCACTTGGAATTTCTAAACTACGTAAAGATGTTGTATAAGTTTAGTTTGTACTGGTTTTCATATGAGGCCCACAGTTGGGGTTTTGTTTTGTTATTTTATTTGTGTCCTAAGGGAATTGCCTCAGGGGAATGTGGCTATGGTCTGTGGGGTGGACTCCTGTGGACTTTTTACCAACTAGATCCTCCTCTTGTGTAGATAATACAGTTGACATTATCTGAAATGCTAAACTTCAGTTCTTTCACTACTGTATGTTTCCTTCTGTTTGTCGTCCAGGTGTTCAGCTGTTTTATCTTAAAGTATAAAACATTAAAAGATATCTTATAACTGCTGGGCTGGGGGAACAGTTTCCTTTCACATCCTGAAAATGTTCACCTTTGAAGGAGCTTCTTGGTGGGGAGCCCATTGGGAAGCCGTGCTTGGTCAGCTGCACCAGTGCAGGAAAGCCACCTGTGGAGCCTGACTTACCACAGGTCTATAAGCCTGCACGTTTTCACTGTTCTTCCAAATCCTTCCTTAACTGTTGTCTTCTTTCCCCTGCATGTTCCGGGGTGGTGCAGATTGGGAGTGCTGGTCTGTGTCTTTGTAGACAAATACAAGAATGGGGTCAGTCCCTTCCTCTACAAGCAGGCACTTGGCTGTAGTGCAGCATGCTTCTTTGGTGGTTGCAGGTTCAGGTTCCTCTGAGAGGTTTGGCCTACATCTCGCATGTGAGATAGTAATGGTCAGCGTGGTAAGTTAATGACATGGTGATTCTGTGTGATGGAGATTTATCCTTTCTGATCACCTTTTTCCCAAACCAGTGTACTTGGACTTGTTTGAGAGCTGGATGCAAAACTGTTCCTTAATGCTGTTTCATGAAATTTGTGTGTGGCTCCATGGGTGGAGAAGTTACAGACTGTTCCTCCAAAGTGAGTATTTCTATCTTTTGGAGAGAGGAGCTGCAGAAATGGCAGCATTAATGTTGGCATCTCTTTGTTCATCATGCATTCAGCTTCAGCTGAAGAACTCATCCATGAAATTTGCGTGTCCTCAAATGTTATGAGTCAGTTTTTGTGAAAGTGGATCCTTACTATAGGGTATGATATTCACTAACTCTGCACGATGGGTTTAGGAAAATGGGATTGATGCTTGGTGAGCATTTTTCTCTGCTTCTTTTTCTTTGATGGAGTCTATCTGCAAGTGGTGAGTACTAATTGATGAAGACAGGCTGGGGAGATGAGGAGGGATGTTGCCCTCTAGGTCAATGACCAGCTGGAACACATGGAGCTCCGCCTGTGGCTGGAGGAGGAGCTGACTGAGAGCTTATTAAAGGGACAGGTGACATTGTAGTGTGTGTCTGCTACTGGCTTCCAGACCAGGAGGACCAAGCAGATGAGGCCTTCTCTAGGCAGGAACAGCTTCATGTTCACAAGCCCTGTTCACCACTGGGAACTGCAACCAACCCAGTATCTGTTGTAGAGACAACACAGCACGGCATAAGCAATCCAGGAGGTTCCTGGAATGCATTCATGATAATTTCCTCCTCCAAGTGACAGGGGAGCCATCGAGGAGAGGGGTTATGCTGGACCTCATCCTTGCCAACAAAGAGGGGCTGATGAGAAATGTGAAGCACGAGGACAGCCATGGCTGCAGTGACCATGAAATGCTGGAGTTTGAGATCCTTACATGGTAAGGAGGGTGTACAGTAAGCGGGCTACCCTGGACTTCAAGAGAGCAGACATTGGCCTCTTCAGAGATGTGGTAGAGTGCCACAGGATGAAGTTCTGGACAGAAGAGGGGCCCAGGAAAAGTGGTTAATGTTCAAGGACTGCTTCCTCCAAGCTCAGGAGCAACGTATCCCAACAAAGAGGAAGTCAGGCAAAAACAACAGGAGGACAGCGCTGATTAACAAGGAGCTCCTGGACAAACTCCAACACAGAAAGGAAGCCTGCAGAGGATGGAAGCAAGGGCAGGTAGCCTGGGAGGAATACAGAGAAATTATCTGGACAGCCAGGGATAAGGTTAGGAAAGCCCCAATAGAATTAAATGCAGACAGGGACATCAAAGGCAACAACAAAAGTTTCCATAGGTACATCAGCAATAAAAAGAAGACTAGAGAATATGTGTGCCATCTCCAGAAGGAAACAGGAGACCTCATACCAAGAACATGGAGAAGGCTAAGGTAATCTTCAATTTTTTTGCCTTGTCTTCATTTGCAAATGCTCCAGCCACACCATGCAAGTTGCAGAAGGCAAAGGTGGGGTCTGGGAGAATGAAGAACCCTCTGCTGTATGTGAAGATCAACTTTGCGACCATCTAAGGAACCTGAAGGTGTACAAGTGCATGGGACCTGAGGAGATGCGTCCATGGGTCCTGAGGGAACTGGCAGATAAAGTGGCCATATCCAAATATATTGTCATATTTGAGAAGTTGTGGCAGTCCAGTAAAGTTCCCAGTGACTGGAAAATGGGAAACATAACCCCCATTTTGATAAAGGGAAAAAAAGAAGTCCCAGGGAACTCAAGGCCAGTTGGTTGCATCTTGTCCATCTGAACCCTGCAAGATCATGAAGCAGATCTTCCTGGAAACTCTGCTAAGGCACATGGAAAATTAGGAGTGTTTGGTGACAGCCAACATGGTCTCTGTTGTGTCAGACTGAGCCTGACAAATATGGTGGCCTTCTACAATGAGGTTACAGTGCTGGTGGATAAGGGAAGATGTCATCTCCCTGGACTTGTGCAAAGCATTAGACACTGTCCTAGACAACATCCTTGTCTCTAAATTGGAGCAGCATGGAACTGATGGTCAGAGCACTTGGTGCATAAGGAATTAGCTGGTCACACTCAAAAGAGTTGCAGTCAAGGCTTGATGTCCAAGTGATGAGTGGTGCTCCTTAGCGGTTCATATGGGGACTTCTGCTGTTTAACATCTTTGTTGGTGACATGGACGGTGGGATCAAGCACCCTGAACAAGTCTGTGGATGACACTAAGTTGTGTAGTGCAGGTGACACATTGGAGGGAAGGGATGCCATTCAGAGGGACCTGGGTAGGCTTGAGACATGAACCCGTTCAAACTTCATGAAGTTCAACAAGGCCAAGTGTAAGGTCCTGCATCTGCATGGGGCAATCCCAGCACAACTACAGGCTGGTTGGATTGAGAACAGCCCTGAGGAGAAGGATTTGTGGGTGTTGATTGATGAGAAGCTCAATGTGACCTGGAATGTATGCTTGCAGCCCAGAAACCCAACAGTGTTCTGGACTGCATCAAAAGAAGTGTGACCAGCAGGTCGAGGGAGGTGATTCTACCCCTCTGCCTCATTCTCGTGAGACCCCACCTGGAGCAGCATGTTCAGCGCTGGGGCCACAACATAAGAAGGACGTGGACCTGTTGGAGCAACTCCAGATGAGGCCATAAAGATGATCAGAGGACTGAAGTACCTCTCTGATGGACACAGGCTGAGGGAGGTGGGGTTGTTCAGAGAAGAGAAGGCTCTGGGGAGACAGCAGCCTTTCAGTACCTTAGGGGAACCTACAAGAAAACTCTACAAGAAAGAGGTTCTTTCCACGAGCACATTTAGTGACAGGACAAGAGGAAATGGCTTTAAACTGAAAGAGGATAGATTTATATTAGATATTAGGGAGAAGCTCTTCCCTATGAGGGTGGTGAGACCCTGGCACAGGTTGCCCAGAGAAGCTGTGGCTGCCCTATCCCTGGCAGTGTTCAAGGCCAGGTTGTTGAGCAACACGGTTTAGTGGAAGATGTCCCTGCCCATGGCAGGGGGTTGGAACTAGATGATCTTTAAAGCTCCCGTCCAACCCAAACCATTCTATGATTCTGTGATTCTATGATCAATGACAGCACATCTGAGAAGAGTTTCAGGGTTGTTGTGTATGTGGAGGTGCTGGTGGAGACAAGGCATGTGTTTTCTCAGTTCCCAGGGTTTATTGCTGGCCTTCTGAAAGTGAGTCTGAATGTATCTGAACATGACCAGGACTGGAACAGATCTCCATATTGCTTATAGCCATTAGAACCCTTGATTTTTCATCAAACTATATGGGATGAGCAGAAAAATCCCTTCACATGCAGCTGTGTTGTGATCTCTGGGCTCTGAGAATTCATGTTCACAGCATTTTGTTCGATGGTGTCTGTCTGCATATGTAGCTTTCATGCTGCCTGAGATTTGGGCAGGATGAAGAGTTCTGCCTGTACAGAGACAGGGGAGGTGGAAGAGTTTGCAGTACTACAAGTTGAAGTGGCTAAATGGAAGGTGTAGAAGTTCAGTTTGTTCTAGTTGGTGTTTGACATCTACACTCATGGTTTTATATATTTCCCCTTTTTCATTACAAAGAAATGAACCTTGAGGAACTATGGCCATGGTCTGTGGTGTAAGGTCCTACGTGAATGTCCTGTGGACTTTTTACCAACTAGATCCCCCTCTTGTGCACCTACTAGCAATGATGTAATATGAAATGTTAAGCTATGATGCCTTCACCTGTGCATGTTTCCTATACTTGACTTTTTTGTTGTCCAGGTCTAACGCTGGGGGTCACTGATCCTGGTAACCCTTGAAACGTTAAAATATCTCTTATAATCGTAGGGCTGGGGAAACAGTTTCTATCCATACCCTGAAGGTGTTCAGCTACCAAAATAAATCTTTGATATACCTCTGTTTCCCTGAGATGTCACAGAATTACATATTCTTTCACTTGTGGCAAAAATCTGGCCAGAATTCTGGCTGTTGTCTGTGCTGTGCCTAAGGGCTGTGACTGCAGAGCAAGGAGGGTGAGAGACTGGCTCGGAATCAGAATAGGTGGACAAATGTGCTTTGGGCTGAGCAATGGTTTGAGTTCCTGCCTGGTGCCAAGGCTTGTGCTATATTTTGCATGATCCCAGTTTCTCTGTCCAGAAATGCAATGGGAGTCCTCTGAGAATAGAGCATTTGCACAGTAAATACATTTTTAGAAGGCTGAGGGATGGGTAGAACATCTTGTAATTCCTCTGTGAAATCTCTGTTATCCATCTGTATCTCCCTGGAATATTGTGGTACAGAGTTTCTTCACAGCTGTAGTTACTCTTTCTTTCAGACCTTGGTTTCCCTGAAGTTTGTGGTTCCTTTTCCCTATATCTGGACATTGATTTTTCATTTGAAACTCTTAGCATTGTTTTGCCACAGTTACTGACTTAATTAAACTAAGAATATTATCCCTGATGAAAATGAAGGCAGAAGCTAAAAGAGAATCAGTTGTGTTTTCTCAAAAGGATAAGCTGGAGAAAGAGGCCCATAATAAAGTCTTTACTCTTACTGCTTCATATTTCTGGGAGATGAACTGGCCACAGAACAGAAAACAATTACTTAGAGCTGGTGATTATTTCTTAAACTGACTCCCCCCTACTAAGTAGTTCAGAGGAAGACTTTAGAGCTGTACTTGCAGCTTGAGATAGGAATGACTTCAAGCTGCTCCCAGGGATGAATTTCAATGACCTCAGTGAAGACCAGGAAGACTTCCTGGTGAGTTTCTCTGATAACACTTTCTCTTCAAATGCTTCCTTGCCTTGCTTGTCTGATTTATGGGTTTGTAACTCTACACAATGAGGGCGGGAAACTGTGATTGTGCTCACTGTTTGAGATTTTTCATTTATGAGTGCTTTTTGCTGAAGTGTTGGACTTTCACTTTGGTGACAGCTGAACAAGAATCTGCTGTTTAATACTGTTTTGGTGTTGGACTCGGTAAGGAAATGTGTGTGTGGCTTCATGAATGGAGAAGTAGTAGATTATTCTTTCCTACTGAATGTTCCTCCCCCATCACATCTTTTGGTGAAAGGCTGCTGCAAAATGGCAGCAGCGGTGAGATGGGTTCATTTTCTCTGAGCTTGGTTTCTTTATTCTCTTTGTGCGATTGTTCATGGTTTGTCTTCCATCGTGGGTGGCAGTTCCCTCTTTACTGTTCTTCATGTGTCTTTTCTACAGTGACATAGAATGGGATTTAAGACAGAAAATCGGTGGCTGTTTTTCTGAACATGGTTTCCTTTTCTATTTCTTTTCCCCTAAAATTGCTAAGTACTTTGTCCAGGGTGATAGCATTTAAGCTAAGGGTGTGCTATATGCTCATGGTTTTATTTTTGTAATGGACCCTGACAAAGAGTGTGTGTGCAACACTGCTTGCTCCTGAATGGAGCCCCAGGTGCTAAGTGGAAGTGTGGCCTGTGTTGTAAGGGTGTAATGAAAAATTCCCAAGCGGAGGTGGGAGAAAGGGGAAAAATGCAGGTTGCTCCAGAGCAGCACCCAGTGTGCAGGAGAAAAGTAACAGAGTCCAGAGTAAATGGCCAGTGCTATCCTGCCCGATGGAGGGAGAGAGCATTCTGACTCTATGATATTGTTTTCATCTGCTGAAATGTTCTAGTCATCACAGAGAATATTCCGCATGTATTAGATCACCATTGGAAAACCCACTTCCCGTAACGTAGAAGTAGAAAAACCGCAGAAAGACTGTCCCGGCATCGCAGCAAATATCACGGAAGAGTACGTCTCGGTAGCACCAGAAGCAGGAGATCACCACTGGCCAGTACCCGATGGCTGCTCCGTAGCACCTGTGACGTCCCCGCGACCTTGCCGTGGGCAAAGCCGGGAGGGCAGCGCTCGGTGCCTGCAGTGCAGAGAGGAGGCTGCGGGCGCCGCTGTTGACCGAA
>NW_009916988.1:0-25798 GCF_000696875.1 Nestor notabilis
AGCTGTCATGCCATCCCCTTTTCGGGTCTGGGTTCTGGGTGCGTGTGCTGCTTCCCCCCCACACACCTCGGGAGGGTGGAAAAAGCCCATGGAGCACGGTGCGAGCGTCTCGGGGGTCTGGTGTTCCAGAGCCCATATCCATAGGTTCTTCATTGTCAGCAGGGGCGTCAGTTTTAGTATAGGGACCAGATTAGGACTAGTTCGCTGAACACTCTTTAAGTATAGTTGAAGGCGCCTGGTGGTTTCAAGTATTCCGACGCTGTATGTCCTTTGGAAGACTTGTCTCAATGTCTGTGTGCTCTCTCAATTATTATCTTGGGCTGCTTCAGCTGTTTGAGACCTAATGGTGCAAAGGACATCTAGTGTTTGTGAGGTGACTTTAAAGAAGGAGCTCACTTGAAGTTCCTACTTAATCACTGTATATTTTATATAATGCTAACTCTTTATGGAAAGAAAAAGCGCAGGCACCCCCCACCCCCCCAAAGAAGAAAAAAACCCCGCCACAACCCACAGCAAAACAACAGACTATCCTTTTCATTAGCTTTTCGGTGTGATAATAGTGGAGCTCCAGCCTCAACAAAGTTTTGTGCCAGTTTGCTCGTCCACGGGCAGAGGAGGTCTGTGCAGCACAGTGGTAATCTGTTGGCAGGCATGAGTTTCTTCAGTTATATTGGGATTTGTTAGGCTAGTTTCTGTAACGTTGTGGTTAAGAGGTGAACGTTTTGGCTTCAGGAAGCTGAGCTCAAAACAAACTGTGTGTGTAAGCCTGTGTAGTCTGTAGCTAGTGCATTTCAGCAGGTGCTTCATAACTGTTTTCTTTTACTTGCTTTGGGTAGTATGCAGGTTTTAAGACTTAATGTTTCTTAATGGTGATTTGTTGCTTACTGCATGCTTATGGTATGCATCTTAGTAAGTCATTCTAGCACTCCTCTTTCTCCCTGCTAAAAATAAATGACTAATATTAGAACACTTAAGTGATTATTCTTACTAGTAGCAAACAAGTTTGCAGTAGCAGTCACTTCTGAAGTTTTTCAACTAGAATGTAGAAGAGCTATTCTGGAGATCATATTTTAGACAGCTTTTATTTTTCCTCTTTTTTTTTACTAAGCTGTGAGCAAAACGTAAGTGTTTAGGCAAGGAAAAAGAATTGCATAAAACTTCAGTGAAGCTTATGTGGAAATTTACTTGCTTTCTAAAGCCTTTGGAAGGTTTAACTGGTGCTAGTGCCTAGTCATAGTTCCTAAAGTGGTAATCACAAACTTCTACTTGTTAGCTTGTCACATCGTACACTGATACATCTTGAAACTAAAGATCTTACTACTTTTTCTAGTTAGCTTTGACTTTTTCATGGTGCAGTTTTTTCTGGAATACTAATGTCTACATAGTAGAAATTGAACCCTTCTGTTGCTTGACATGTTTCAGAGGGTTTTAGTGTAGTAATATAACTTATACTGCTGAGGCAGCTTTTTGCCTACACTGGTGCTGCCAGAATACTTGAAATTACTAGGGATACTATGGGCATTTAAAAAATTGGGAGGGGGGTTATGTGGGAGGCTGTATAACACCTTACAAGCATGTAGTGATTTAATGACTTGGAACAGATGCAAGGAAACTGTATTCGTATATTAAGATGAAGTATTTTTACAAACACTCCGGAGAATTAGCAGTTATGAATTGGGAACCTCATTTGGAGATCATGGGAATTACTTAAGAGTCAGTGACTTGGTGTGTGTATGTAACATGTAAGAACAAGAACTGAGTAAGAGCAAAGCAAGCTTACCCCAGAGCTGCCTAAACTAGTGTGGCCTCCTGGTGTTCAGTGTAAGCTCTGAAGTCTGCTCGAGAAGCTGAGTAAACAGTCTTTAAGCCACATCAGTCTGTGTGCCTGTATGCTTGGCAGTCCTTGAACAAGCTGATACAAAACTAGCTGTGACATGATTAGGAACTACTAGCAATTGCAGCATAGGTAATAGTTCCAGTTTTTCAGTACTACTGTAAGGTAGTGCTAGAGCTTGTTTTGCTTGCTGTCCTGACTCCTAGGTCCGTTTTGTTTCTTACTTCCACTCTCCTGCAGGGAGGTGGTTCTCAGACTGGTGCTCTTCCTCTGGAAGCTGTGATCGTGCTTGCAGGGGTGGTGTTGCTTGAGAGGGAGGGACTGAGCAACTTCAAGCTCTTCTCTTTCACTTCTCAGTCTCACAGAAGGCATGGAGGAAGTGTTTGAAAGCTTCCTGGCTCCCCCTTTGTGGGAAGAGAGAAAGGCATCCGTAAAGAAGAATTAATACAGGAATGCTGGGGTGTTTCTTGCCACTTAAAATCAGTCTTCGGCTCGTGACTTTTTAAGTGAATGGGGCAGATGTAATCTAAAATAAACACATATATGTGGTGGCTTAAAAATGCTTCCTGTTAACACTGAAGTTTGGTAATGTGCATTTGGTGTTTACTTCTGGTAAGCTTAGGCAGATCTCTTATTTTGTGTCTTTAAAATAGAGTTTTAAGTTTGCCTTCAAAGTATGTTTTGGTTTAAGCAGCTTTGGGTTTTATTTTTTTCCCCTCCACCTGAGAACCCAGATTATAAACTATGTCTCAGCTTAAAATTGGTTCTGTGAAGCCAAAGCTTAAAACTAAATCAGCTGTGTCTGGACAGGGCATGGTAGTTGTCCTTATGAGTGCTTTAGAGGAAAGCCACAGGGCTGTTGTAATATTTTCATGGCTTGCTTGCCAAACTGTTTTTGTTTTCGTGAAATGTTTAGTGTCTTGTAATAACTGCTGGTGTCTGCCCAATATCTATCACACAGTGTAAGATTGTCTGATGTTTGTTTTGTGCCTAATACAACTGTGGATAGTATCATGCCTGTAAATAATTAATCCTTTGATTTCTTAGTGAATTCCACATATTGTTGTTGCATAAAATAAGGTTTGCTGCTTTAATTGCAAATGTGCTTCCCCTGAGGAAGGGCTAGCTGTGAATACTTCATCCTGTTTTGGGTGAGCTAAGTCCTAGTACCTCTTCAGATGCAAAGCGTTACCCTTGCCAAGAGGAGTTTAGCCATTTACTCTTGTTTGACTTCAGGTAATTAAACACGAAGTCTGCAAGTATATCCCTTTGTAGCAGTGAGTTGTTGCTGCTCAGTTCATGCAGGCATGTATCTCCCACTTTTTGTGGCTGATGGAATCTTAGAACTTATCTCAAGTGCCCTATCTCTGAGGAGTTCAACTTCCCTGTAGTGTCCTTTTTGTTCACTGACTTCTACAATAATCTTAAGAGATTTGTTCTTTGGTAAAAGGTAAATATACAAGTGTTTGTAGAAGTTAATTTAATTCATTCTTACTCATAAAATTACATTTTTTTTTTAAATTTCATTTAATGAAATAATCATAGAATGGTTTGGCTTGGACAGGACCTTAAGATCATGTAGTTCCAACCCCCCTGCCATGGGCAGGGACACCTCGCACTAAACCACAACACCCAGGTCTCTTTCCAACCTGGCCTTGAACGCCTCCAGGGATGGAGCATTCACAACTTCCTTGGGCAACCCATTCCAGTGTCTCACCACCCTCACTGTAAAGAACTTCTTCCTTATATCTAACCTGAAATTCCCCTGTTTAAGTTTAAAGCCATTACCCCTTGTCCTACCACTACAGTCCTTAATGAAGAGTCCCTCACCAGCATCCTTGTAGGCCCCCTTCAGATACTGGAAGGCTACTATGAGGTCTCCATGCAGCTTCTCTTTTCCAGGCTGAACAGCCCCAACTTTCTCAGCCTGTTTTCATATGGGAGGTGCTCCAGTCCTCTTATCATCCTCGTGGCCCTCCTCTGTACTTGCTCCAACAGCTCCATGTCCTTTTTATGTTGAGGACACCAGAACTGTACGCAGTACTCCAAGCAAGGTCTACGAGAGCAGAGTAGAGGAGCAGGAAATAATAGATTATAGATATGCAAATAGTCAGTGTCCTATTAATGATATGGGGGAGTTAACCAAACTATTAAACTCAATAATTGGGAAGGTATGATGCTATGCTAGTTAATACTTCCCAAAGGAGATGATATAGCTGATGTAGCCATTGTGATGCACTACTGGAGTGGTGGATATTGGAAGTCTCTGTTAAAGATCCCTTTCTTTAAGGATAGGAGCATGGAGCTGTCAGTAAAAATCCTTTGGTATAACTAGTAAGGCTGATTTGTGGTGTGGTTACTTGTGCTGCTAAGGAGGGACAGCACAGGAAGAGTGTAGGATGCTTCCTTGCTACTGGCTTTCAAAGGAGGTGGTGAGGATGCCTGGCCAGCTGCAGACTACTAACATGGTTGAATTGCAGAGGATAGATACTAGAGTAATGGTAAGAGTCTGTGAGACTTCCACGAGGGAAGATAGTGCTTCACAGTTGTCAGTGACTTAAGTGAGTCTGATTTGGAGAAGAATTTATCCCAAATAATATTCTTCTCTTAACTTTTCAAAAGGAGCTTGTAAATGTCACTGTGGAGGGCTCATAAAGCAGGCTTCCCTGGAATGGTGCTGGTTGGTTATTCACTCTGGGCTTTTTTTTGAGGGAAGTTCCTATATGAATAAATGATAACTTGTCAGAATTAAGTCTCATTGTGTTTTGTGTTGGAACTTTTTCCTAATTGCCTGCGGTTATACTGAACAGAAGAAGTGATGAATAGCAAGAAGAGTTCAGTTGTACTAAGGTACTTATGGCAGAAGAAGTGTAGGCTGTGCAGAAGTACATCATGTTTCTGGAGTAAGTTGAGTCATAGCAAATAAAATTGTAGATAAATGTTGCACTTGGAAATCCTAACTTGTAGACCTAGTATGGGCTGTGAGCTGGATTGCTCAGGTTGGAGAATCTGTTAAAAGACTTTAATTGTACAGAAGTTGAAAGCTGGTGAATCCTGGGAAAAGAAAAAGGCTGTTATGCCACTCAAGTACACTGCAAGTCTACATATGCAATGCCATGTGCATTGCTTTTTCCCTGGTCCTGCCCCCACCCATAAGCCTCCTCAGAAGAAGGATGCAAGTATGGAATTACCTTCTTGAAGGAGAAAGAATTTAATAAAAGATTCTGGAATTATGAATGATCTGGAGAAGTTAAATAGAGACTTACCTATTTTCAAGCTATCATGCCTAACTTTTATTTTGGTAGAAGTGGTGGCTGCAAAGTGGCAGGCTCCAAACAAACAGCTCTTGACAAAAAGGTAGCTATACTGTGGAACCCTATGCTGTGCAAGATGTAGTAGCTATGAAGAGATTTAGGCACTTTGAGAGGGGGCTTGTGGGGGGGGAAGCCTTTATGGTTTTGTGTCTGTTAAGATACTCCTTTTGGTTTGGGGGATTGGTAAGGCACAAGTACTTGGAGGCTGAGAACATGCTGGTGAGAACATTCTGGTAATAATGCTGGTCTTGTTCATAAGCCCCTCCCTATGTGCTTAACACTTGCATTTTGCCTTTAGTGGCCTGTAGCAGATGGGTTTGATCTGGCCTGATCTGTTAATTCGTGCAGCCTTTTTGTGTGAATTACTGAAATCTTTTATGGAATGTTGGGGTGAAGTTAGCTTTAAGGCTTGCATTGGTAGTTGCTGTGAACTTGCTTTAAGATGTCTAGATAAAAATGTAACTTTTTAAAAGCCTGAGATTTAGATATATATATATATATATGTGTGTGTGTATGCGTATTGGGGCTCGCCAAACAGTGCTGATGTTGATGGTTTCATTTGCTAGACTGCTCACAGATGCAGTTCCACTAGCTTGTGGAACACCTGCTCAGCCTGAGTTCTTGCTAGGCAAATTACATTGCTAGGCCAAGTTTCATCCCTGGAGATGTGGCAGATGGATCTCTTCAATACTTCTACACAAAGTGTAGGTTAAAAACTAGGTGAAAATGTCTGACGGGTGTATGACTTGTGTAATTTCTATTGTTGCTGTTACGGTTTCTGCTTTGCAGGGGCATACACATGGTCAGGAATGGTAGAGAACTCTTAAATAGTGAGGAAGCTACATATGCTAAGTAGTTGTATGTAAGAGCTCTTTCGACTGTACGTTCTCTGGTTTCTGCCCTTTCAAAGCAAAAGGAAAAAATGCTGTTGCATGCAAAGAATCATGATAGTGAAATCTTGGATATTACGGTGACATTACTACTTTGATCAAAATGTTATCACTGTATATGATGCTGGTCACTTGTTCTATTGTACACCACCATCTGTGATCTGACTCTGCGCTGTTCTGCATTGCAAAGTCCCCAGGTCTGGGGAAGAGCTATGTGGCCTGTCCATTTCGACAGTTGAGCAAGCAAGGCTGGAGCTATGTTGCCTTCCTCTTATTTCAGCTGATGAAGTAACCACTCTTACCAGCAGAGTTGGGGTGGCCGTGCGTGTATTAAATACCAGTAGGATTTGGGAGAAAGGGTAGAAGAACACACACTCTGAAAGGGTTGTCCTGGGACTAGAAATGTAAGATGTTTTGAGAGTGGGAAACCAGTAATGAACTCTTTCCTTGGCCTCCACGAGCTGAAGCCACATCCAGGTGATACTGTGTTGGGTTTTGGTTTTTTTTCCTATCCATTCTCTCAAACATCAGTGAATTGACATCAGTGTGGAGAAAGGGTTGCTGTTTGGGGAACCTCATGTAGAGGTCTGTATGTAGCCTGTCTCTGAAATCTAATAATGTTGTGATGCTTTCTTTTCCTGTATCAGTATTGCAAAGTATCCAACTGTCTCATGATCCAAGGAGCAATTCCAACACAGATGCCAAACTTCTTCAGAACTTAATCATATATAATTCAAGCAAGGTGGTATCAGACCTTGCTATCAAACTGGTAAATAATTTAGTAATTTGTTAGCATAGGACCGGTATATACTGACTTCTGCCAATAATCTAGGGTACTTGGTTAACTGATTTCATCAGTTGCTGTGAGAAACTTAGGTTGTCTGTTAGATGCAGGTAACATTGTTTTATAGATGTGCAATAAAACAGGGAAGGCTTTTTAAGAGGTACAAGTGTTAAAAGCCAATTAAGAAGAATACTGACAGTGTGCTGATGTTCCTGTATTGATTGTGCTTGGGTTTGGTCAGAAATGTGTGTTAATAATTTGAACAGCCGCTAAATACTTGCCAGACAGCTCCCAGGAAAGGTCACTGGTAAGAGCTTCAGTCAGTGATAACTTTGAGGAGGATTTTATTAGTGAACTTGATGATCATTGTGGTTTGGACAGATTGTCAGCACAACTGACTTCCAGCATTCCTTTCCACAGGGCTTTATGTGTAACCCTTATCCTTTTTTTTAGGCTCTGATGTTCCACATCTTGTTCTTGGGTTCCTTCCTCACTCCCATTAGTGTTACACAGCAGACATACAGTTTAAAAAATGGAAGGTGTAAGTGTAGAGAATAAAAGACTAAAATTTTATTTAAATGTATTTTAAGTGTTGCCAAAAGCCTCAGAATTTTGCACAAAAATCTTCGTAGTGAGAGAGAACACATTACCTAGAAAGAAGAATGTTGAAACTCTGTCAAGTGCTGAGAGGTCTGCAACCAGGATTATACGGAAGTACAGTAGCAAGGAAGACTGATAAACAATGTTATTCTAATAAAGCTTGATGCTGGTTTTATCCAGCTACTTAAGAATGGTTAAATCAGTTGAAATATTTGTCTTATTGTTGGTTCTGATGGTGCAGCACGTTCCTGGTGAGTCACCCTATTGGTGTGCAGACCTGTGTTAGTAGAACATGGGCTGCATGGGTAGGATATGGGAATTGTGTTAAATTGCTGTCAGTGGTTTGGATTTAGTGGTGGGCAAGTTATTGTCAAGTGAATGCAAAACTAACTTCCAATTGCAATGTTGCTATTAAAGAAAATTGTACATAGAATCATAGAACAGTTTGGGTTGGAAGGGACTTTTAAAGGTCATCTACTCCAGTCAGTCTGCAGTGGGCAGGGATACTTTCAATGAGAATGTGTCCAGTGATGGGACATCTACCACCTCTCTGGGCGACCTGTTCCAGTGTCTCACTGCCCACATTGTAAAAAAGAGGTCTTCCTAATATCTTGGCTGAATCTTCCCTCTTTTAGTTTAAAACCATTACCCCTTGGCCAGTTACAACAGGCCCTATTAAAGAGTCTGTCCCCATGTTTCTTATAAGGCCCCTTTACACATGCTCACCATGAGACTGGTCACTGTCTCACTTGGATTAAACTTCTACACTGCAGCTCTGTTACAGTCACAGACCATCTTCAACAAATTAAAACTATTAAAACATTTTAACATGATCAAGGAAGCAAGTTTGCTGTACTTAACACTGCTGTTTGTTTTGATACAATACCTGTTCTTATTCTTAGAATGTGATACTACGTATTATTTGGCCTATACAAAAATGGTTTATGAAATAATGTCACTTTATACAGAGGCACTAGGGACAGGGAGTGGGGGAGGGAATTGGTTGCTGCAACTGCAGTCTCTCTTTGAGCAGCTGGTAGAGGTTTTTTGTTAGATGGCCTTAGAACTAAGTGTTAATGTCTGAGGGCCATAATGAGATGTTCTTCAGCCGTAAAATTGCTGATCTGTGTATTAAGCTCTATCTTCAGTATGTGAAAAATGTATCTGTTCTCTCAATACAAGACTTCTTTTAAGAGGCAAATGCTTTGTGTAAAGAGGGTAGTCTTTAAAAGCATCCGTTTACCAACCTGATGTTGCAGATAGTTAACCATAATTTACATGTAAATGGCATATGCAATTGACTTGTGACACGTGAAGTCCTTCTGTTTCATAAGTAATGGTAGGGAGCCATTCAGATCCCTGATTCTGTTTGTATTTTGTAGCGGAAGGGGCTTTTCTCTGTTTAAAGGGTGGAAAGGTTTTTTTTCTGTAAAAAAAAGATGGCATGATACAAAAAATAAATTAGAATTTGTGAAGGACAGTTCCTCAGTAGAAGCAGCAAAGCCATGTAACGTGGGATTAAAGTCTCCTTTCGCTCTCCATTGTTGTATCCTTGTTACTAGCATTTTTTTGTTACAGTTGCTTCCTAGATGATGCGCCTATTTGACCTCCATGTAGAGGCACCTGATGCTTTCCTGAAAGTGCATAAACTGATGGGTAGATTGAGTGTATGGCAAAGTCTACAAGTAGATTATATTTTGGAGTTAGTGTTGAGAAAGGGGATAAGCCAGGATGAGTTTTTGCAAGAGGAGGTAACATCCTTCTAGGAACACCTGGTAGCAGAAGTTCTGGGTAACATTTTGGCCTTGCCAGAATCTCCCTTTGAGGTTTCAAGCCTGTAAACATTTGTGATTTGGCTTTAGTTTTAGCAGGAAATTATTGCCATAAAAGGGTGCTGGGGAGCCTCATATTAAGCAAAACAGATAAGGCTGTTTAAAAAAAGAAAGGGAAAAAAACCCCACCCACAAACAGCCACAAAAAATCAACCCAGCATATTCTCTTGAGCTTTTAATATACCAAAGACTTGATGCAATATGACAGATACTAATGAATGCAGTTTGGTTGTATTTGTCCTAATTAGAACAAAACTTGAGAATACATATGGAGACAGCAGGTTTCTAAACTATGAAATTCCTATCTGTACTACAAAATTAGATGGTATCGTATGGCAGCAAACTGGTCTTCTGTAAAGCAGGTGGAGCATGGTGTGCTCATTCACAGGTTTTGGACAGACAGAAGTTTAAAAGCAGTCCATTCATGATGTTTGGATGCTTTAAAGGTCCAGGCTTGTCCATGTAACTGAATCTGTTGCTGGTGAGAGCCAAGTAATTGTATCAAATCACAGAATGGTTTGGGTTGGAAGGGACCTTAAAGCTCATCTAGTTCCAACCCCCTGCCATGGGCCGGGACACCTTCCACTAGACCACGTTGCTCAAAGTCCTTTTCTTTTACATGGGTAAACATTTCAGACAATGTATTGCTATGAATACATAATTTATTTCCACCCATTGTTAGCTTTTAGAAAAATGTGATCTTGTTTCTCCCTCAAAAATGTGAAATTTGTTTACAATTATTTAAGTTTGGTTCTAATTCTAGGCCTGAGGCTGAAGTCTGTAGGGTAAATATGTCAGAACAAGGATAATAGATGTGATTTCCTCAAGTAGTTTATTTTAAGTGCACATTTGACTCATACAGCTTCTGTTCTATGGTTAAGCATTGCTGTATATTTGCAGTTTCACTCAACATTGCAAGAGTTGTAGAATCATGGATGAATGTTCGCTATTCTGTTACTTTTTTAGGCATACCTGAATAATTTTAGAAAGAACACTTAGATCACTGTTGGTATTATGATTCTTTAAAGATGATATTAAGTGTCTTAACAGAGAAAAATAGGTGAATGGGAGAATTTTACCTCTCCCTAGAAGGAACTCCAAGTTTTGCTGCAACCTGGTTTGTTTCAGGTAAACTAGTTCGCAGTTTAAAATTCTCAAAAGTTTTTTGTTACTGCTGTTTAGATATTAATTGCCATAGTGTAACTGCTGCCTCTGATAGGAGCTCCCTGTCTGTCCTGTCAGGAGTCAGCCAGGCAGAGCCACCTCATCTGATAGCAGGGTGAGCTCTCCTTTGTTTTGAGGTGTGATTTTTAGATGACCACCAAAGGTTGCTGCTGATCTAAATTATTCTACGATTTAGTCTTCACTTAATCATGGCTAACTGCAAATGTCTTGAGTTTCAGGCAGCAAAGACTTGCAAACTATCTGCAGTTAAGTCATTTCTTGTAGACTGGAGGCACTTCAACCAATTACCCAGAAGTGAACATAGGCATGTTTCTGTATTGCTTGCATCCTGGAAAGAAATGCAGTGATGTATTATGGCTGCAAAGGAGTTACTACACTCTGCAATTATTTAACATAGACTTTACCTCTGTTTTGGAAGATCGATGGAGTGGGAATGATCTATGAGACTGTTAAAGTACTCAAGCATGGAACTGAAATGACATCGTTTCTCCTGAGAACAGCTGTTTAAATTACAGCAGGACAGTACACCTTATTAACTGAAAATGGTGCCAAGTTCAGCCTGATTTGTTTGGGATTTTTTTCCTTCTTTCAAGTTAAAAAGCTTAAATGACCTTAAGTCTTTCATGTTTACTGAGACAAGCATGCCTTTAACTGGCTGAAGTAAATTTGTTTTAAATTGATCAACTGTGGTGATCAGTAATCATTTAAATTAGTAAGACCTTACTGACTTGTTAGCATCAGGTACCATCTTTCAAAAGAAGCAAAGGGACCCAGACACTCATGTAAGTTGTGTTGGGTTTTTTTTTGTTGTTGTTGGTTTTTGTTTGTTTGTTTGTTTGTTTTAAACTTGTTCCCAGAGTTGAACCACATTGTGTATCAGTTTGGTGATTAGGTAAATGATACTATAAAAAAGCCTGAAAGTAGCCCTTAGCTGTAATATTCCAGGTAGAAATTAGGTTGTTGGTTTGTTGTTGTGGGTTTGGTTTTTTTTTTTTTCTTTTTTTTTCTTTTTTTTTTTTAATATCCAGGTAAATTCTTCCTCCCCAGATATCTGTATATAGATTTTTGAGGTTATTATAGGCCTATCCAGCTTCACAGTTACTCTTTTCCTCCTGAAAGTGTACATCAGCAACAAGGAGAGTCTTCTGTCCAAGATTTCTTATTCTGGGAGGTCACTGCGCCAAGGAAATGGGATGTTGAAAGGAGTGTCTAGACTCTTTAAGCCTTCTCAAAAGTTCAGGATTTCTGACTTACCTCTTTTTTTAAGAATTTTCCAATCAAAGTAGACATTCCTACTTGCCTTCTCTATTTCAGTTAAAAAGGGATTAACAACTTTTCATAAAAAAGAGACCATGAGGTAGAGCATTGGCTGCATGTAAATGTAAGTAGATAGTGTTCTGAATGCTGAAAAAAGGCAATGTAATAGGAATAGTCACATTGAGCTAGAGGTTGTTAGTGATCTGATGGCCATTCCTTGCTGAAAGAACTGCCTTTGCAATAGCATGTTAAGGTACTCTGGTTTTAAATGCGTTTCAGTGATTATATTCCATCTTTTTTCTAGAAATGTTATGAACAAAAACAGTACAAAAATGGACTCAAGTTCTGCAAGATGATCCTCTCTAACCCGAAATTTGCTGAACATGGAGGTAACTGCAGACTCAAAAGATTGTTTGGGGCTTTTCTGTGGTGGTGGGTTTTCTTTTTTCCCCCTTCCTATCATGAGTCTAAATGTATAATCAGTTTATTCTACATTATTGGGAAAGGAGCTTGTTGCTGAGTATGATTCTGACCTTAGGACTGAATAGTTGCTGGGGATTTTCAGGTTTTGTGCATTCAGACCAAGTTTCCACCCTAGTTCAGTCAAACATTCCTGTGCTGTGGGATGATGAAGATCAAAATGTATGGTGGAAGCACACTTCAGTGAAGCTTCCAAGTAAGTTGCCTTTCTAGGTTTCTGGGTCAGAATGATAGTGTGGGATTTTCTTGTATTCCCACATTCCTGTTTAATAGCCAGCCCAGCCTTTTTTTTTTTTTTTTTTTATGTTGCATCAAGGGGTTCCACCAGTGAATTAAAAATCTTGCCTTTTTTGTCAAGTTCGTATTCTTAAGTTTTCTGTACTGCCTACCAAATTGCTGCTTATAAGGAGCAAAGTTAACTGTAGTACTGTTGGTGCTAAGACTTGAAGCTAAAGACAGAATCTGGAGATCCTGTTCTGATAAATACTGCGGGAAACTGGACAGCAAAACCTGTCAGAACGTAAACCTCAGTAACGTACTCTGGCCTTGCTGTATTACAGAGTTTCTGTGCATGGCTCAGCCAATCTTTCCTTCTGATAGAGTGAATTTTTCTTGTTTGTCTGCTGTTGAAGCAACCTAACACTGAGTGTGCATGTACTGTGTCAGTAAAATTATTTTCCTATTTGACATTGTCACATCTTGGCAAAATTTTCAGCTAATCCTTTTCATGCTTCCATCAGTCTGCTGTTTCTTTGTCTTCATTACTTCCCTAGAGATAAAAGTACAGTTTGCTTGTTGCTTCAAAGCTGGAATGGCTTTTCCAGTTCTGATCTAATGCAATTGTCTCCACTAGCACTTGTTTTTATAACATCTCAATATACATCTCTTTTCTGCTTTTGCTGCCTCTTAAACTTTTCCAGGACAACTAGCTGCCTTGGCAGTCCACATACTACTTGGGCTCTGAGCCACTAATGGCTTTGAAGCTTGGGAGCAGAGCCTGGAATGAACAGCTGAAGCAGAACTAAGCTGATGAAATGATCTGATGGGAAGCTGCACTGTTGTCACACTTAGCTTCAGAGACAAGGAATTTGAAAAATCTAGGGAGAAGGTGGCAAACAGATGGATTGCTGTGGCTGGGCAGTTATCTCCCTGGTATGGGAAGGTAGGAGTAGCTTGCCATCCTTCCCACAGTGGGATATTTTTTCAAGCGCCCTAATATTATTGAGAAGGCATTGTTCTAGCTCTTTCTGTTTGAAAACAAACCAGAATCATTGGCTCATTTTGGATTATTGTTCACTATAGGTGTACTTCTACAGAAAACTGAGTTAAACAGGTCGGTCAAAATTCAAACTGCTGTTAGGTCTGACCTTGAGATGATGGACCATTGCCATTGACACTGGGGAAAAGGTTGCAATTGGAAGAAAACCAGCATATTATGATGAAAGTGTGACTCATCTTCTGTCAGGAGCCAAAACTCTTATTTAGGGGAAAAAAAATAAAATGAATCTGGAACAGCTTTCATGCATAGTGCAGTGTGTTTCCCACAGTGTTACTTGAAGAATGGCAGAAAAGGGAAAGCAATAGTCATACCAATCTATTATTTGGAATCTTGTACCTCTCAATGTTGATTAAAATTCTACTACATTGAGAAGGCCTTTTAACCCCAAAACACCATAGCAGGAAATGCACTTCTCAACTAATGCTTTGTAAGCAACCTGCAATAGTGGAGCTGACTGTGATGGACGTTGGTTTCTTATGCTGTGACACAATCTAATGATTTTGTTTGTTTGTTTGTTTGTTTGTTTTCTGCCTCCCCTGGAGTTTTAAAATGCATTGAGAAGCTCTCTAAAATTGCTTTAGCTTATTGTTAACTCCCTTAGAGCCAGTTAAATATATTTTTTTTAAATTAATAAACGTAGTGGTGCTTGTGTTCATCACATCTGTATGATGATGTGCAGTGGTCTTTTTAAGACCATTTTGAAGAAAGGAAATGTTTCCATATAACAGTCTTCAGCTGTCCTGATCTAAATTTAGCTTTTAATGAGGAACTTCACTGTGTAGCAGCTTCAAAGGATATCTGCGCTGTAAAAGTGGCATATGGGAAGTCAGAAACATAAGTGTATGATATGTCTTACAGAGACGCTGGCAATGAAAGGACTGACCCTGAACTGCTTAGGGAAGAAGGAAGAAGCATATGAATTTGTTCGTAAAGGACTTCGTAATGATGTTAAGAGTCATGTCTGTATCCTTTGTAATACAAAATCTGGTCTTTTTGCTATATGTTCTTACTTCTGCTTGTATGTACTGATGTAGCAACAAAGTCACAGTGTTGAAATACATAATGTGGTCTGCATAAAAAAAAATCTAAAGGTGTGTACAGTGAATATTAATTGGTAATCAAATACTTGAAATAAGATTTTATTTTCCTTTCTACAGTTTTGCAGAACCTTTAGGAAAAATGCCTTTTATATTTATCTCTCGGCAAAAGACCATCTGTATAGCTTGTAAAATCTGAAGTTTCCTTCTTTCAGAATGGTATAAGAAATCTAATCTAGAGGTGTTCTGAAAGAACTTATTTTGCCACTAAATTTTAGGTAATGCTTTAGGTCTCCTGGCTTGATAACTACTATTCTGTTCTGAGCTTGTCTTCCAAAAGTTTATACCTGTAAACTACTTAACAGCTATCTAGACAGCTACTCCCAAAGATCTTCTGTTTAAGGCACAGGTAGACGCCTATTCCAGATTTGCAGAGAATGCCTTCCTTGTTCCATATATATTTAGCTTGCATGTTCAGGGAAAATTTTTCCGTTAAATAGTTAAGTTTTTCACAAAATCTTCCCTTAGTATCATAGGACACATTTTTTGATGACTGTGTAGGTAAGACAAAGGGATGACTGTTTATACTATTGCTTTGTTCAGGGAGCTTGAGGGTGTAAAAATTCTCTATTAACTCTAATAACCTCCATACACATAGAGGTATGCCATAGACGAATCAAAGACAATTTGTACCACCTTGATTCTAAAAGCTGAATTCATGCTGACTTTTAAAACTATCTGGAAGACTTCCCTGCAAATGCTGGAGGGATCTGTGCTTTTTCACATCTAATCTGGGGATTGGTCAAAGGGACCCTGTACCTGGACAAATTTAGAAAAAGCATACTTATTTTGGTTGTGAGTTTCAGTGGGTTTTATCACTGTTTAACTGACTCGTTAAACTTAGCTTACTTGGAAAAGGCTACAGGATCTGTTTTCTGAGTTCAGATAAAGTCTAAACTTACCTGAATATTAGGCACAGATTTATATTTTTTCAGCTGCATCCATAGAATTAGCTCTGACAAAGCAAAAAAATTCTAACTTTGTGCATTGAAGTGTATTGCTACAGCTGTACAGAGAATCCCCTAGAGTAATCTGTCTATGCAGAATTACTTCTCTAGTGTAGTGAAGTAATAGCAAATTCATTCAAGACTACGCATCAGATTTGTCACAGTACTTTCAGTTGTCATCTCTTCGTAAATTCTAAAGAAATAGCAAACCTCTTTTACTACTGTCATGCTTTAAGAGCACCTGATGTGCTATCATAATGTCACTGCCCAAATATCTGAATCTTTCCTGGTGGTCCGGTGAGTCTTTCCTGGTGGTACATGGAGAAAGTCAAGATTAGAGTATATATTCTATCCCATGAGAAACAGATGTGAGGCTGGGCTGCTTATTAAAGGTTCCCTCTACATCCTTTGCAAAGGCTTGTGACTAGCCATGACGTTCTCATGAAAGCTTGAAGGCCTGTTCATCCTCAGTGTTACCTAAGCAGAACTTGAGAGGTTCTCTAAAGTAATGTTTACGTCTCCTTTTTCGTGTGAGCTTAATGCTTGTTATTTGGTTTAGAGGGAGAGGTGGGGGATAGCTGCTGAAGTCATCTCATTCCAGTAGCTGGTTTTGAGGAGGCGCAATACATCTATGTGTTCTTATTTTCTTGGGGTGACTTTTAAAGGTGCTTTTGATTTATTTTGTCATCTGTGCTTTTCAGAAAGGACATGGTGGAGGGTTTTTGAAATACAGCTGGTCACTTCAGTGTTGTTTAAGGAGTAGGAGATTTTAATTCTTCTATGTTTCCCCATGTTGAGGTCTGTAGGGAAGTGGCCATTGTAAAATGATTTAGAAATCCAGAAGTTTTCTGGTCAAACTACATGTTGTATTCGAGACACTGTAGGGACACATGCAAGGCTGCCCAGAGCTGTCTGTGGTAATAATTGGTAGCACTGTGCTTTATTGGCTTGTGTCAGCTGTTAAAATTTCTTAATGCTTAGTCTTGACTACTGTACATTCTTACTTCTGAATGGGTTTGTGCTTTTCTTTACTTGATTGCTTGGTCAAGAATATGATTTACGAAAGATTAAGCCAGATTTCCTGGATTCAGTTGGTACGGTAATGATGCCTGATAAATTACTCAAAGAACTATCTTAGTTTCAGTACACTGAACTGCACATAAATTCTTTTGGACTGAACTGTCATTCTCTAGATGAGAATCTAAAATGCCAGTAGTTCTGGTGCAGGTGTATGAAGATGCTACACTTAACTTTGATCCATGTCCTGCATTCTCGAACTCAAATAGACTAGGCAGGATTTACAGAAAGAAGTACCAGTACTAGACCCAACTGCTGCGACTGTATCCAAAATTGTTTTGTCCCCCTTTCCCATTTAGTCTTACATCCTCGCGGCAGTGACAGCAGCCCTCCTAGAAGTCTCAAAGGTGCATGTGGTTTTTCTGGGCATCAGCTGGCTGAAATTAATTTAGTGTTCCTGTAGAAATGCAGAATGGGGTCTTTTGCCTGTTAGAAATTTCCTTCAAACTTAATTCTCACAAGTCTTTTCTTTTGGCTGAAGTCTTGTATCTAGAACTGACTTCGGGACATGAGCCTTTCTAAGAAAGCAGGATCTTACAGTTCTGTTTCTTTCATTAACTTGAACAGGTTAACCCACTGAAATGCAAAGTTTAGAAATGATTGTATCTTTGGAGGAAACAGTTGCTTCTGTTTCAATTCAATAGCGTAATAACTCTTAAATATTTTGGTTATAAGCACGGAGTTATTTGTGTCATCGTAATTGAAAGCTGATGAAGGATGCATGTACCTCTCCCCAAGTTTTGCTGTATTTTGCTGCTTCAGGGGCACATAAGAGAGCTTTTGAGCCACTTCTAATTTGAAAATCAACGTACATGCAGATCTGCTACTATGGAAGATGTTGCCTTAGTGAGCTACTAGTAGCCTGGCATAGCAACAGGTAGATAATGGCAAATAATCTTTCTTCTAAAAGGACTTCTTGAAACTAATGTAAATACACGGCGTAATGTGTTGCATTACGGCATATGTTGGTTTCATGCTTTGAATTCAGAATCTTTCCAGGATAAAAAAGGATGCTTGTGAGAGAAAAGTCTATTGAAATGACACTACTCATGGAAATCTGAGATGCTGAGAATGCAACAAAGGCTTTTGACTTTTGAAATGCTAAGGTTTCCTTTTGTCAGTGAATGAAGTGAGCCTCTGTTTATCTCTTGCTGTAAAATCTGGGGGACTAATTGAGGTTACAGATAGGCAAATGAGGAAAAGTAAAACTTGTACACCATTGTATTGTTAGAGTGAGACATTTCTAAGAGTAAGAAGTCCTACTGTAGTTATAGTAGTATATTATAAATAATACATCTCCAAGAATAACTCTTCTGGGGCTTGTGGAGTTTGGATCATTTAGTTTGTATAACAGTGGGGTTTTGGGGGGTGTATGAATGTGACTTAATTTCTTTAAAAAAAAAAAATTCTTCTTTTTTTTTTTTTTTTTTTTTAAGAAGAGAGTTGAAATTCTTGTAAGTAAGCAGTAATATTTTAAAATGTGCCTGTAAAGTCTAGCTGCCGTAATGAAACTGAATTTATAAGGATGTTGATCTTCAAGGAACGTGTCAAGTTTTTTTGTAACACAAATACACTGTAGTTACTTTGAAACTTGTCAGTGTATTTTCCTTAACGTGCATTAGGTTGGCACGTCTATGGTCTTCTGCAACGTTCTGATAAGAAATATGATGAAGCCATCAAGTGTTACCGGAATGCACTCAAGCTAGATAAAGATAATCTACAGATCTTGAGAGATCTCTCTTTGTTGCAGATTCAGATGAGGGATTTAGAAGGATACAGAGTAAGTATTCTCTTTGTATTCCCATTTATTGTTGTTTGCATGCTCTTGTTATTCTATCCATTACTAAGTCTTCTGTTGATAGTAATTCTGTTGCTACTTGGTTTTGCTGTTTCAAAAGTGTTTTAAGCTCTTTGTTTAGGAAAGCATGAAAAGTATTGCAGCAGAGCTCCATATGATGTTGAGAACAGAACTAAAGTACAGTTATTGAGTACAATTTGACTTGTAAAAAGAATCGCCTTGTAAAAGTCTAGTTCTCAACTTGCTTTTCACTAAAATAATGAAAATTAAAAGGATAAAATTTAAAAGTTAGCAAGTAGGAGTACTTACTGTGCTGTTAAGTACTGCAAATGGTGTTTTGGGTGCCTATAGTGAAGGTGTGTTTTGTGAGAAATACACTATCATGTTTGCCTTGAGTATCTTGGAAACTTGCACCATGATGATTGATTTCTTGAACCCAATACTGATGTTATAAATAAAACCTTAAAATTTGTCTAAAACCAGAGTTAGTGGTTTTAAAATGGCTGAACTGATTTGGCTGTGAAATGGAAAAGTCTTGCTCCTTTTCTGTACACTATTTCATGGGAAGTAGGGGGCTGGATTGCGGGCTTTGGCATTAGTTGATCTCCTTCACTGAGAAGGTTGAATTTGCTAATGCAAGAAAAGGGAATGACTGACTTGGGGATATGATTTGACTCAGGAGGGAGTCTGAGAAGTGCTGCAGCAGTGTAAGTATGAGGACCTTGTGCCTGGGCATGAGGAGAGTGGGGCTGGTCTTTCAGTGGCAGTGAGCAGTTTTCCAGTGGAAAAACCTCCCTGAGATTTCAGAGCTCTGTTTTAGGAAATAATTTAGGCCTTTAAGAGGTACTCTTGAAAATGACAACTCTTGTGTCCCAACAAATAGATTTTAAGCTTTGTGCTATGACTCCTGTATTTAGAACATAACCCCCATGATTTATGTGACAGAAACATGTTGTTTTTCCCCATGTGGTAAGAATTTTAAAAATTGTCTGGTGCTTTTAAAAGATCTTTTAAAATACAGGCTGTGCTGGTGGTAAATCATCATGAAGTTGGTGTAATTTTTTTTTTTTTTAATCATCTGTTACTTTAAAATTGCTTTTCTTTTACTGAAGGAGACAAGATACCAGCTACTTCAGCTGCGCCCCACACAAAGGGCTTCCTGGATTGGGTATGCCATTGCATACCACTTACTAAAAGATTATGATATGGCCTTAAAACTACTTGAAGAGTTTAGGAAAACCCAACAGGTAAGACTTCCTATTCTGGAAAGAGAAGTTTTTCTGTATAAGAGATGGAATCTGAGGAATTAGTTATTTTTAATCAGGACCTAGTTAAGAATTAGGAGGAAATTTGTTACTTTGGAGCTTTCTGCTTTGAGCAGAAAGATTTCCAGAAGCTTAGCAGCTGATGCAAATTATACAAGAATACTTTGCCACTCTCAATAGGCTGTTAAGAGTTGAGGTTATAAGGGTAGACTGATGTGGAGCAACTGAGTAACCTAATGTTTGTGAGGCTTGTAGCTGAAGAAAACCTGTGATGATCCTGTCCCTTTTACAGTAGGTAAAACTTCAGAAAATACTGTTGAATGTGCTTGTTTGCCCTTTCTCCTGCCATAGCCTGGAGGCCATTACATCACCACAAAGAATGTGAAAAGAAACTTTTTCATTGCTTTGTATGCATCTATATATTATACACTTAAAAATCATGAGCTTGGTGTCAAAGTAACAGGAAAGCATAGCTGAAAAATCTTTGAGAAGATTTGGTGTGACTCAAATTTGTTGGAGCAAATGGTACAGTGCTAAAATTGTTGAGTATAACCTTTCTTTAAGAGAGACCATTCCATTATTCTGTTACTGATAATGCAGAACCATAAAGTCTGAATCAACAGAACAGAGTGGATGTGTTGATTGATTATTCTGTAACATGGAAAGAAAACCCATGTTTATAGATGCATTTGGCTTGGGAGGCATTCTGGAAGTATCATGTGCAGGTGATCAGATATCACCTAACCTGTAGACTTCGATGTTTTCAAACAAAAATCTTGCGTCCTCTCTGAGACAATTGCATTGGAGATGTTATATGGCCAGAATGGTGCTAACTGTAAGAAAGGGTATTAATTGCTAGGAGGAACCGGTGTTTGTGTCTTGATCCTGTATCATGGTGAAACAAAGGATGTTGCAAGCCAGGTGTGTATATATAGCTTGATTTTTCAGAAGAGCTGTAACTTCAGTGTTGTATAGTAACTGAAAACAATGAGTTTAAATGAAAATAGGGTAATATTTTGAGTGTTTGACAGCCAAAAAGTCATGGTTCATGAGTGAGTCAGCAGAGCCCAGTCTGAGTTCATTCTTGAAATGACTGTTTGAATTAGAATATATATAATAAATGGAAAAAACTGCAAGTATAAGAAATCAGTATTTCCAAGGGCTAAGAGGGCTTAACAGTGGTGTTGGCCCCCTGGAGAGAATGGAAGTGATGCTGTTAATGTTGTCTTTTCTAAAAGGTTGCGCGTAGATATGCTTATTTGAGGGCAGTCACGATGATACGCTCTTCAGTCTAGTGACTAAGCCAGATTTAAATACCATCTGCCATAGAGGAACATACTAAGTTAGTTGAGTCTGCTGTGCAAGTTATCACAATCTTAAATCTCACCCTAAACACAAAGAAATTCTAAGAAGATCTCAAGCTCTCATGTCATTTTTTTTGTAGAACTGGAAATATTTTGGAGACTTCCATAAACTGGAAGATGGTTTGTACTTGAACAATGATCTGTTTAACTGTTGATTAGCATAGGTCAGTCACAGGCAGATGGTGGAAAAGCTGGTTACGCATTAAAGGACAGAAATACGCTACAAATGTCAGACTAGTAGTGTCAAGCTTTTCGTCTTCCTTTTGAGATGATAGATACAGTTAAGTGGCACATTGTATTTTTTCCCCTACAGCACTAAAAGTAAGATGACCACATTAGTTGAATCTCTCTTGCAAATAGAGAGAATCCTGTGCTAGCTCCCAAAGGAGTGCAGGGCCATCTAGAGTCCCAACTACTGGAAGAATCAATGCGTTGGGTCCAGAACAGTCAGGAGCCACACTTTGGCTCTTCCATACGAGTTCCCCAATGTACTGTTTGTGCAGTGTCTGGATATTTAACAGTCCTGCAGTCGAAATAGTTGAGTTCAGAATACTCAGGAGGTACACCTCTTATTTACCTTATTTTCCAAATCTTCTCTCTTGACCTGTACTTTATATGCATTCCTCCTCAATAGGTGAACTTCTGTGACTGTCTTGATGGAATATTGCGTGTGACTGATAAAATGGTGGTGGTGTTCAAGGTTTAAAAGGAGGGTTGGAAGACTGAAGGGTTTCCAAGCACTAGTGAATGGGAATCGTCAACAAACTGATGTTTTCAAGGAGTTTTGTGGCAGTCTGTACTGTTTACTATTATTGTTAATAAATAAAGAAGTCAATGTAACATATTACATAAAATGCTGCTGTCATAATAATTGGTAAATGGCAGTGTAGGGTGATCACGTTAATTCACTTGGATTACTTAGGCAGCTGTGTCCATTCAGATGTGAATTAACACAGCCAAAACCAAGCAGTAAAACTTAAGAAAAAGGTAGAGGAACTGTCATGTTAGTGATTGTAGGTGAGTTATCTGAAGATGCAATATTACGAAATAATGGAGCTAATGTAGCTACAAGCTGTTGCCAAAACCAGCAGTCTGACTTTTTCCTGTGTGCTCCCACTGCTTCCTTGTGCAGCACTGGTTGACTTGTGGAGGGCTGGTTCAGGAAGCCAAAGTGACAGAAAAATAATCACTCTTTTGAAGGATTGATTGGCTGAACTGAACAACTGTGAGGTGAGAGGGGAAAGAGGAAGGGGAATAATAGAGGGAAGTGAACTGCCTTTGTTGATCCAGGCTACAGTTAGATTGACTTGGCTTATTGTAAAATAGTCCCTTGGGGCAGGCTTATGGGTGAAAAGCAAAAAACACCCTTATTTCTGAGAAGCAGCAGGGTTTTTCTTTATAGAGTACTGATTACAGAGAGATCCAGACTTACTGATAACCCTGCTTTTAAAAAGTTAGAAAATGAGCAATCTGGAAAGATGAGAGGACTGGAGAAAATGCCATCTAGTGAAGGGCAGGCATTCTTTTTGTTTACTGTAAGCAGAAAAAAAACCTAGGTGGTTCTAGTACAGTTTAGATACTGGTTTAGGGAAGAATAATTGCTAGGAAGATTGCTTAGTAGGGAAATATAAGGGAACAAGTAGTGTCAGGAAGTTGAGCAACAAACTGAAATGATAAATCACTTTTTGTCACTGACAGTTTGATTCTAATGGCTAAATTATCACTGGAAATACTGATTTTTTTTTATTTTTTTTTTTCTCTTTTACTGTATCCAGATCAACATTGCCTGTCATCTGAAAGCTGTAAATTAGCCAGATGCACAGTATTTCAGTCAAAAACAGGTTATGAGGTTGAATGCAGACATCACTGCAGGAAATATAACAGCCTGTGCTGTCCAGGTTAAATCAAATGATGTAAGAGTCACTTCAGAATTTAAATTTTGTGAGCCAAGGTGTAAAACAACTATGTAATTTGTTCTACTGTTGTATGTCCCATTTTTCCTTTCTTCTTTTCCAGAACAAAATTTTTATTCTTAATTTTTATTTTATTCCTAATTTCTGCATCAGGCCCACAATTACAGATATGGACAGAAAACCTGGAGTTTTGGGGGTCTGCTCTTAGGTATGTTTTGGCTGCATCTTGTCACATTCTCTCAGTGACAGCATAGGGCATCTGTGCTTGTAAAGTTGATTTCTTAAAATTTTTTTATTTATTTTTCTTTTTTTCCAGGAGAGGAGGAAGTTTATTTTGAACGGTATTGAGTTCAAGACAGAGTTGAACACAGGGGGTTGGAACTAGGTGGTCTTAAGGTCCTTTCCAACCCTAACCATTCTATGATTCTATATTCAAGAATCATAAGTCTTCTGGGGGTGGGGGGAGGAGTTAAAGGTGTATTGTGCAGCAATAACAATGGCATACACACAACTTCTTTTAGAATGTCTGGCTCTTTACAGGGCAATCTGATCATTCACGTTAAGTACTGGGCTTCTAAGCCGCTTGCCTTCTGATGAATTGCACTTTGAAATAGTCATTAGTCTGAGACTGCAGTATCTCTTTACAATTGAACCTTTCCTAAAAGTACTCTTAAAAATGGGCTTTTAAATGGAGCAGCAATAAGTGCAGTATCTTTCTGGTGGATTTGCCCTATGTGTAAGAGGGAGTTGACTTTTTTTTTGACATTTCATGGTTTTTATTAGTCCTGCCAAACCAAAATTGCTACAAGAAGGTTAATTGATATGTTTCTTGTCTTTTTTATATACATTTTTAAGGGGTTTGGGGGTAATCTGTGTTTCAAAGGCCTAAAATGAAATAATGATGTGCCAAAAACCTGTGCTACTTGTGGAATTTAGATACATGTACTGTACTGGAAGGGAGGATATTTTTATGGAGGAAGAACTAACCTAGTGCTCTACAGTACCACTTCTTTGGATTGCAGGAAGACATGCTTAAACTCTTAACCCATTGCGGTTCCCTGTCAAGTCTGTTAAAGCAGTCAAAAATACTTTCCAGGTGGCAGTGTCTTTATTAGTGACTTCCGATGTTTAATATGGATAAAAATTAAGTAAAGGTGGAACCAGAAATGGAGCTGTGGATAGAGGATATATATTTTAAGAAATGGGTAGGACTTCATGCTACTCTAGTACGTGCAAGGTCTTGTTCCAGTAGTCATCATTTGCTATATGTTAGTAGTTACTAAAAAATACTTGAATATGGTTATTTTCAGCCCAGAAGTTGATGTTCATTGTCAGACACACTCTTCTTTACAATATTTTTAGTTACACCATCTTCCATAAAATTTCTGTCTAAAGGAAAATCTTCCTTGTAAAAAGTCACAGTACTGGAAAAGCTGCCTCTAAACATTCAAAGAGCATGATCAGAGTCGATCTGTGTTTAGGAAAGGTCTGGAAGTAGAGGTTTAGGACAATATTCTTTTAATATGATTGTTAATTTCAACGAGCTTAATGTATTGGGTTGGATTTTTTTTTTCTTTATTAAATTTCTTAGTTCTTTGGAGAAGACATAGGAAAAGCTTTTCTCAGGGAACAGAAAAGTAATAGTAAACTGTTTGGTGACCAATGTGACTTTGAGGTGTTGCTTGCTCAGAAAGAAACAAAGTATGTTGTGTCATGGGAAAGAAAATTATTAACATCTATTAAGCTCAGCTGCTTAGGTATTTTTAATAAAATCATGTTAGCCTATCACTGTCTCTCCTACAGTTTCTATTGAGGCAGTATATTTCTCATAGTAAACATACAGATCTACTGGGCATTATCTGCAGACTTCTGCATCTGGTCTCAGATTCTTCCAATTTACTGATAATTGCAGTAGCTTCTGTGTATATTAGTGAAGAGCATTTAGTATGAAATATTAATTATAACTCTGGCAAGATTTTTCATTGCCTAAAGACACTTTAGGGTGTTATCCCTAAAATTAAATACTTCTGAATGTCATTCTGTTTCAGTGGCTCATATATCACTGGCAGGTGGATGGCCCCCTAGTTTTACTGTAGCTAGTAGACTAAATCCTAGGTATGCAAATGGCAGCAGAACTTAAAATCATTATCTTTGCTTGAAAACACTCTTAGCATGCTCGTGCATTGTGCTTCCCGGGGTTTGAAGTGTAGTACAGAAAACACTTGGTTAGAGAGAAATAGTTTAGGTTCTGTCTGAAAAATTCTAGTTGTCAAGCTGTGGCCAGTGTTTGGGTGGTTTGTTGCTCTTGGAAATAGTTTGATCCAGAATATTTGGTATGCTGAAAATGAGTATTGTGATATCCCAGCAATCTGCTACAGAACTTAGGCCAAAATTGTTGTGGAGTACATGAGTCCTTCAGAAGGAAAAGATTACCAAGATGTTTGCAAATTTTATGGGATTGTATGAGAGAAAGAAAGGATCATCTTGACAAAGAGAAACACAGGAATTATTTTAAACTGTTCACTAACAAAGGGTATCCTGAATGAATCTAATTCTGTTATGAATAATGGGAGTTTTAAATTTTGAATGTTTGGATGAATATATAAATAGACCTGATACATTCCATAGCCTGAATCTTGTGTTCTGCAATATTGCATACAATTGAGGTACAGGTAAATGTTAACTAACCTATTGCTTTTTTTCCCCCCAGATTCCTCCTAATAAAATAGATTATGAATATAGTGAACTGATTTTATATCAAAATCAAGTGATGAGAGAGGCAGATCTATTTCAGGAGTCTTTAGAACATATAGAGACATATGAAAAGCAAATATGTGATAAATTAATAGTAGAAGAAATCAAAGGTAAGTCACTCTCTTTCC
>NW_009916988.1:25884-70054 GCF_000696875.1 Nestor notabilis
GTAGGGAAACTGGTATCTACAGTTTTGTGCTCAATTAATTTGCCCTGTTGAAGTGGATAGAGGATGCAAGTAGTTTTGTTTGAGTTGACACAGGAAGAAAGGAGATTTCAGGTATTATAATATTGGTGTGCACTAGAGTAGCTTTCTGTAAATCAGAGCAATTAAAACCCAGTTTTAATCTCAAAGAATATTGTTTGTAGTACAAGCACTGGTTTGTTGTTTTGTTTTGTTTTGTTTTTTTTTTAACTGAGATATCATTCTTGTTTCCTTCTTAAGCTTTCTAATGCATTTACTTGTATTGCCTTACTTAAGAGAATACTGAAGTTGACTTTGTTAAAAATGACCCACAGTTGTTTTGTGGATTTGAAGTACTGAGTTGTGAATGTGCACAATTATATAGTGTAATAGCACGTACTCTTCAGCTTCTGCCTGCACAATTGTGGTGGGTTGGCCCTGGCCAACAGGTAAGCCCCATACAGCTGTTCACTCACTTCTCCCAGCCTTCCTTGTCATGACAAGAGAGATAATAGGAGGAGCAAAGCAAGAAAACGCATGTGTTGAGATAAAGATAGCTTAAGTGAAAAAAAGAGGAAGGGCAAAAAAAATCCCCAGACAGGTCCCCAACTGATGCAAAGACAATGACTTGCCATGTCTCACAAGTAGGCTGATGCTTAGCCAGTCTCCTAGCAATGGCCACCTGCCCAAACACTCCTCCTTCCTCAATGTTTATTACTAAGCATGACACTACATAAGATGAAATACCTCTTTGGCCAGTTTGGATCAACTGTCCAGCAACTGTGTGTGCTCACAGCTTCTTATCCACCCCGGCGTACTTGGAGTGGCAGAGTGGGGTTAAAAAGAGAAAGCCTTAATGCTCTACAAGCACTGCTCAGCAGTAGCGAAAACACTGGCATGTTATCACTGCTTAGCCACAGATCCCAAAACACAGCAGTGTATAAGCTGCAGAGAAGAAAATTAATTCCATGCAAGCTATACCTGGTAGAACAATTTACTTAATGGCAACCAGTGTGACTTAACTGGTTAAAAACTGGGTAGTTGATGCAAAAAATATAAATGTACTTAAGTAAACAGCTTGGTAAGAAGTGATGTAGTCATGTGTTGGAGTCCTGGAAGGAAGAGTTGCTTGTTTCATTGATAATCCCAGTAGCTATTTTGAATATTCAGATACAGAATACAAATGATCTTTGTTTTTGCAGGTGCTAAATGCTCCAAACTGTGTTCTGCTATATGTGTGGTAACTTCAAGTAGCACTTGTAATACACAATAAATGCCCTTGGAAAAAAAAAAGCGAATTTTTGAGTATCTTATGTATGACTAAGCCCTAAAACTTTGTAAACTTTGCTTCCAAAATATCAGTGCTTTCTCATATAACTCAGTTCTTACTGTGTTGTGTTTAGGAGAGATGTTACTGAAGTTGGGAAGGCTGAAAGAAGCTGGTGAAGTATACAAAGAGTTAATAGAGCGCAATGCAGAAAACTGGTATTATTATGAAGGCTTGGAAAAGGCCCTGCAACCTAGTAAGTTAAGATACACAGGTACATGGAAGATACATATGATACAGGATATACTTAAAACTTCTTTTTTGTTACTATTTTAGATTTAAAAGCTTTGCTTGGCAGAAAATTATGTACTTTCTAATCTTGAGTATGATACAGTTGTGTTTTATCCACTTTAAAATGTTTACTGGGAAAACTTGTATGTCTGAAAATGCCAACAGCAAGTCTTCCTCTTCTTGGAGCTAAAGGTGCTTACACAAAAACCATTTCCTTGCCATACATGAACTTGGAAACCAAATTGCAATTCATTCCTAACTACTGGCTGATAGTCAGACCACTGTCATACACCACAGTGTAAGATTGTAATTCTGAAATTTGTTTAGGTGGTACTTCTTTCTACAGGCATGTAGAGAAATAATCAAATACCTATTTCAGATGGCCTTTTAAAGATAGGCTCTCTGAAAGAAGCTGACTGCTCTTTGGAGGAAAAGGTGATACGTGTGACACTTGTTATTCCATTCTAGTTCACTTTACTGCTGTTCTGTGTTTCAGGAAAACAGCTAATTGTTTGAGGTGTTTGGTTGTTTTTGTTTTATAATTATAATATTGCAACAATTTATACTGTTACAAGCGTTTTGCAGTGGGAACTTCCCTGAGTGTTTACTGTTACACAGGAATGCTTTCCTTGTATTTCGCTATTCGCTAATTAGTGGAAGTTTTACTGGAGTTATTCTGATGACATCATAAATCATAAGCCCACACAGATATTGTTGGTAGATATTATAGCTGCATTATATTTCTCAACTAGCTTTCTAGAAGGAAGTTTTACAGTGGGTTTCATAAGGTCTGGGAATATGTCTTGTGACTGGGAAATGAAAAAGATTGCATTTGTTACTCTTGTGCAGAGAGTAGTGTTGCCCTTCAGATGGTTTTTCTACTGTATCTATAGAGTTGAACATTGTGATTGTCTCCAGAAAATAAATTATCCAAGAGCTTAATTATTCTGTTTAATATAAATATGTTGATGACAATGTGTAGCTCTTGACAAAGAACCAGTCCAGTAGTTTATTCGAAATATTAAAATCCTATGTAGATTAATACTGTACTAATTTACAAAACTAATAATGCTACTTTATTTTTTAGGTGGTCTTAGGACTATTTCCTCCCCCATGGTAAGTTCTGGAGCTCCAACTTGTGACTTCAATTAGGGCTTTTATATGCTTTAGTTCCAATCCAAACATCATTTTAGTTTAACTTTTAGAACTTTACATCTCTTAGATCCACTGGGTAACATATTCCCCCCCCTTCCCCAACATTTGAGCTCAGTGACAAGATAAATTGTTGTTCTTATGAAAGGAAAACAGATATATTTATTGAATATATGTTGTGTCATAATCTTGATGTGTAAATTCAGTTTTATTTAAATTGCTTGATCAATGTAATAGAATTGATCTTAATTATATGAAAATGGCATTTCAAAGCAGCAGATTAGTTTCATTTACGTTCTAACCACATTGGAGCTCCAAAGCATATTATGGGGGAAAGGGGAGGAGTGGGAAGAAAATCTTTAAGTAGCTTTATTGTTAAACATTAAAATATAGAGAGTTCTGGTGCTCAGTATTTACACTGGCAGTATTGTGCCCTGTTTTTGTTGCCACCAAAAGACCTATAATAAAGGCATGCTTGTATAGCATGCTGTTTGTATACCTGTGATTTAGAAATGCAGTATATTTTTCTGAATGCTTTAAGTATGTCTGAAATGGATGCATAGTGAAAAAAAAACCGGTTAATTGAAGCTATGAATGTCAAACTATGTGAATGGGTCTGGACAGCATGTAACTGAAAGAAACCAAGCTCTAATACTGTATGATTGAATGTGCAAAGTAATTGTCCTCTGCAGTTTATCCTCACAGTGATTAATGCTGGTAATTGCGTATGGTACATAGTGTTTTCAGGACACACTTTTACACAGTAATGCGTATGATTAACTGGAAAAAATAGCTTGAAATGTTTAAATTGTTCCAAATCCAAACTGTGTAAGAAGTCTAGTTAAATTAATTCTCAACATTTAAAAACATTTAGAAGAACAGATTTTTCTCTTTTACTTATATCTATTATATTTACTGATAATAGGCACTTTAGAAGAGAGGCTTCAGATTTATGAAGAAGTTAGTAAAAGACATCCCAGAGCAGTTTCACCTAGAAGATTACCTTTAAACTTTGTTTCAGGTAACAAGTTGCATATCTGTTCTGTATTAGATTTATTTGTTCTTTTCCTTAAGTTACCATCGGGCTGTTGAATGTACATTTAATACCTATTTGTACATGTACCCCAACCAGATGTATGCATTTCTCTTGGAATAGACAAAATCATTTATTACATTTTAGGAGTTGAAAGAAAGAGTTCATGCACTTTAACATGGGGATATGAACTATGTAATGTTTGTATTGATAAAACTACAGTACAGAATGGTATATAGATTGTAGGAATTCTTGTACATCATTTTTCTGCATCATACAAGTTAAGAATTGTAAGTTAAAAAGTAGAGGGTGTAGATCACTTGAATGCCAGGTATAGAGATGTGTGTATATGCACATTTCTCTCCTGTATTTTTAATATACATATCTCTGTATATATAAGCTAACTTAAATTCATTAACACTGAAACCAGGTGTAAATGATGTGTGTAACAATTACAATAGCATAGGACTGATAAATTTTCCTAACAGCTTTTATGCTCTTAAGTTTTTCTGCTGTACAGAAAATTCCAAATCTTTTTTATGACTTTGAAGATTCTATTGAGTGTACAACACTGTTGTAAAACCATTAGAACTTAAATCTACAACATACACTAAATTTGTGCTGACAATATAGTAATAGGAACAGAGAAAGCCCCAGGTCTGCAGTGTTATGTAGCACAAATAATTTCATAGCTAAGTTTTTCAATGACTTTGTCCTTTCAAGAGTTGTATTGAAATACAGTGCACAAATATTCTCAGTTCTGGAGGGATTATGTTTGTACTGCTTAAAACAGCAAACTATGATCTTCCAAAATAGAAGGAAGGAGACTAAATTAAATGATAAATCCCATAAAATATACACTTGGTATTTAGCTAACTGCTGTAACTCCAGTAGAAAACTTGTGGAAAGACATATAAAGTACACAAGCTAGATATCAAGTGTCATGAAACTTTGAAGTTCAGCTGAAAATTGCCAGCATATCTGCTCATGCTCTCAATTTCATGAGGTTAATTTTTATTTAGGTCATTTACTGAGCACCGTGTTTGTTGTACCTTGAAATGCTACAGAACATAGCTGTCCCCTTTTCTATTGTTGGTCAGGAGTCTGAGTGTGATACAGGAAAGTGTATCCACGAGGTAACTGCTTCATAAGAGATTTAGCCCGGAGGTTAACACTTGTGTGCTTTAATCACAGATACTTCAGTTTCTTTGACTGTACAAGTGCAATTTTTAAGGCAGTTCAGCTGCATTTGAAAAGCTGGGTGACAAGAAGTTGGTTTTCTCCTGTAATAAAATTATGATTATACATCGCAAACAAGGAAATAACCTGCAGAACACTATTAATAGTGGGTTTTGCTGTTGACTTAATGTCACTTTGTTTTGCAGTAGGTTACCATATAATATTTGACAGTGTAGTTTCACACCTAATATTCATTGCAACAGAAACGTTTGGTAGCAAAGATTAGTTGTTCCTGCTGTAGCCATAGTCTAAGTGAAAGCAAAATTCATTACTGGATCAGTTGAGAAAAATCCTTTGGTAGGCTTTCTGCAGTGTTTTATAGCAAATAAAATTTTCCTAAATTAAAATGTGTTCCTCTCACCCTAGTAAGCTTGTATCAGTCATGGATGTATAAAACTGGTTTTGATCCCCTCGAAATTCATCTACGTAATAGATGATTCCTTGTGCTTTGAAGTACAGCAGATAAGAATTTCTGTTAGCAAAACTTAGTAGCGAGAATGTGCAGGTGTAGAAACAAACTGGTTTGCAGAAATGCATTTGCACATTTCCACAGGAAAGAATTTTTTGTTAAAGGAAGTTGTTGTTCTAGTATGGTCACTGACCAGTTGCTTGCACCCAACAGAATGGTTGATTGAGAATTGGCTTGAAATACTCTGAAGTGCAGGCTTCTGTTATAAAGGCAGTCCTTCCTAGACCTTACCATACATTGCATTTTAATAACCTCGTATTTTATACAAATCAGTTCCTTTATCCAGCTGGAAACCACCTTTACAGTTAATTTTCAGACTGATCAAGGGTGGGGGTTGGAGTCTGGCCATCCAGTTTCGTATTTGCTTATGCTGCTCTGGATTCACTGTTCCTGCTGTGGTCAGATCTTTTCTGTACCTCAGACTAGATTTTGAGCTTGGCTTCCTGTTAGAGTGCCTAGCTATGTGTTCTGCGGTTTTCAGCCCTTGTTTTAGGCTGTTCTGCTCTCTATAGATCAATATGTACTTAATGGAAACTTGAATCTTACTTTTCTAAATTCTGAATTACAATTCTATCAAAAATATAAATTAGAATAATTCAACAGAATAAATTGAGTAAGAGATGGACTCTGTCATACAGTGGAGCTTCTTGTATGGTGAGAAAACAACTTTTAATTCACCTGTAATAAAACAGTTATGATCCACATCCACAGGTAGTAGAAGTTTCTATATGTAGGAATTTGTTTCAGTACAGTGAGACAAGTACATGAGTTACTTCTATTGATCTCAGTGACAGTACTGATAACAGTAAGTGTAGGACAATTAAGAACTGGTGGAAGTACATAAGAATGTTATATCCAAAGCCATATCTTCATTTTCTGAGTATCTGTATAACAATCTGTTAATAAAATCTGTAATACGCTCTTAGTGAATTGAAGCTTATTTCAATGGTTTGTGTGTATATTAGTACTGTGAAATGTACTACTGCCTTGCTTAATTCTTGAAGTCCACAGCAGAGTAGATAGTGAAGTGTAGCAATTCCATCCCTATACAAAGCAAACAAAACCAATTAAAGAAACCAAAACAACAATGACAATAAAAACCCACCGAAACTGAAACAACTGAAACCAACCACTTTTCATCATAGGAATAAAAACATGAAAGCCAGCTGTCCTGCTTTTTCTCTTTTGGAAACAGCATTTCTCTGAAAGGTAGCATGTGCTGCAAGTACTGTAATTTTTACTTGGCAACATAAATCAGATTTTAAGCTTTCTGCCATTATATTTTAATAAAGATGATTCTGATATGGTGCTTACCCTTCTGAAACCCAGTCTTATATTCTGTTTCTGATTCCAGAAACAATCTCATAATCATCGCAAGTCCTACTCATAAAATACAGGACTAGAAGAGAGGTAGAGGGTTCATCTCATCCATCCTTCTTCCTTAAAGCAGGATAATTTATATCTGCATTATTCCTAACACACATTTGTCTAACTTAATCATAAAAACTTCCAATGATGGAGCTCTTACAAGATCTCCAAGGTAATCCATTCCAGTGCTTAGCTATCCTTTTACCATTATAACTTTTCCCAATGTTTGTTTAAATAGCCCTTGCTACATCCTCTGTAGCCTGCACTTAATAATTTCTCTCTTTAATAGATTTTACAGGTTTGAGGACTGTTGCCATGTCTACATCAGCAGTCTCCTAAACACTAGCAACTTAAGCATTTTACTCTGATCTTTTTCTTTATCCAGAGCATATTTGTATCTTATTCAAAAATAACAGGAAAGATTAAAATTACTCTATTATCCAGAGTTGCACAATAGTTAGTGCTTATATTTATATAACACTTGCAATCACTGACATATAACCAAATACACTTTTGTTTCTAGGTGAAAAATTTAGAGAACTATTGGATAAGTTCCTGAGGGTTAACTTCAGTAAAGGCTGCCCACCCTTGTTTACCACTTTGAAATCTTTATATTACAATCCAGAAAAGGTAAAATTTAGTATTTATTTGGTTTTAATGAAGTCTTCTATATGGAATTTCTGATAGACTATCTAACTATTTTTATGTAGATTTTCCTGTACTTACCAATAACTGTTGCTGAACATTTTTCTCCTTAATGTGCTATTTTGTAGTATGTGAATGATCACTTGGTGGTGCTTAATATGTATGAAATATCACTTCCGAGACAGGTGATATCAAAATGTTTGTAGTTGGATTGGTGCAGAATGCACTCGAGTTCTTGAAAAATCAAAGATACCCAGTAGCTTTATTTTTGTGGACTTTGAGTGCAAGTGTGTCAGGATTCTTTCAACTTATGGTTTATGATGTCACCAGAAGTCATGATTTTGAAATACCACAGAGATGGTTATTGTTCTACGTATGTTTCTGAATTGCATGAATACACAAATACATTAATGTTTACCATAAAGGTTTGTTTTCCATTTCAGTCTTTAGCTAAAACTTCAGTGTTTAATTTTTGTACTTCTAAACTCACAATTCTTGCAAAAATTGTGTCACATTAGAACTATGGTTTCAAGTGTAGTTCTTCACTCCAAGCTTGTCAGCAAACTAAACCATGTTACTAAACCGTGTAGAAAATAAAGGTCAGTCTATTCAGACATTGCTATCTTTGCTACAAGCAATAAAATGCTGGGTATTCCAATCCCTTCGTAACTCAGTAAGATGCGGTTTTTGTAGTTGGTAAAACCCTAAATGCATGGTGCAACTTTTCAACCAGAAGTGGATATTCCTTTATTTGGACAAAAATTATTCTTCTTCCCAAGAATCTCTTTGCTCATTATCTTAACATGAAATTTTCAATACACTTCTGTTTGGAGAATGTAATCTGTCCTGTGTCTCCATGGTTGACATAATTTTAGTAAATTCTGGTATCGAGTACAATACAGGCTTTTCTACAGGACCTATTACTAATGTGTACTTCTGAATGTAAACTTTTGAAACTGGATTTAAATATTTAAAATTACGGTACATTGACTGTCTAGACAGAAGTACAGTCAGTGCTGTGAAAGTTTTACCTCTGCTATTTGAAGTATGAAAATCTAGAAGTTAAAAGATGGCATATAAACTCATTTGGTGTGTGAAAAGACTTTTAGCACTTGTTTCTGACGTGATGGGTAAAAAGAATGAGGACTACTGTATTTTATGGCAGAATTATTCAGAAAGGTAGCCTTGCTGCTAGTTATCTTCATTGTGTTGAATCAGTACTGCTTGGAACTGCCAGCTTAATCCTAGAAAGTAGTAAAATCAAGAGCCTCAGTTTCCACATATGCTCGGATCTTTTTTGTGCTGCTAACATCTGCAACAGCATTTTCCTCTTCCTTCCTGTCCTTCTTTTACCAAGACAGGGTCTCCTTCATATTTTACTTGGTTGGGTTCTCACATAACTACAGTGTAATAGAAGGACCTTTGAAACTAAGAGAAATTTTACTTTTGGTCCCTGACAGTTAATTTTAGAAATGCTAAAATTTAGAGGTTGTGACTATTGTCCAGTAAAAACATGGCTGACGTAGACATCTTTAGCTTCATGTTCTTGGTTCTACTTTTGGGGACTAGGTGAATTATTTTAGGCAGGTGTGTACTCACCTTTCAGAAACTTAGTCTGGTTGGTTGTTTCCCAGTTCTATGGACTAAGTTTTTAAGCAGTTAAGGAATGACATTAAGTTCCTGTTTAAGGCGTGTAAATTTATGTCAGTGGACATAGAGAACTGTTGAGCTCACAACCATATGTGGCTTCATACATGGAATCAGCCAAACAGCTATCAAGGCTCCTTTTGACTGTGCTAGATAAAATCATGGAATAGCTTGGGTTAGAAGAGACCTTCAAAGGTCACCTAGTCCAATCCCCCTGCAAGGAACAGGGACATTTTCAACTGGATCAGGTTGCCCAGAACCACATCCAGCCTGGCCTTGAATATCTCCAGGGTTAGTGCATCCACCACCTCTCTGGGCAACCTGTGCCAGGATTTTACCACCCTCAATGTAAAGAATTTGTTTCCTCACATCCAGCCTGAATCTCCCCTCTTTTAGTTTAAAAACATCACCCCTCATTCTGTTGCATCAGGCCCTGCTAAGTCTCTCTCCATCTTTCTTACAGGCCCCTTTTAAGAAGTGAAAGGCCTCCCCAGACTCTTAGATCATAGAGATCTGTTTGATTGTAGAGGGCGCACAGGCACCTATATTATGGTTATCTGAGTATAGATGTCTGAATCCAAAGGTGCCTGCTGTGTTGAGAGCTGTTTATACTTGTTTGCAAAGTATCTGAGTACTTCGTATCTATGAAACTAACACTGAGCAAGCTTTACCAGTTGCTTCTAGAAAGAATTAATGAATGTCCCACCAAAAACCAAAACTGAAATAACTGAAGTGTTAAGTGAGGTGAGTGGAAGGGATGTCGCTTTTTTCAACTACCTAATAGGAATTAGTTTACATACTTGTGTGGATATTAACTGGAGAAATACCTGGAGTACAACTGGTTCTTCATCACTTCACTAGAGAATATGCTTTACTTTGGTTAAGGGGGAAAGATGTTTTTAATCTTCCTTCATGCTTAAAGTAGAACTGTGTAAGATCATTCGGGTGAAGTCACAGAAGGGTACCATAAGTACACAAATGTATGTATTGGCCTGTGTTGAGTTTGCCATGTGTAGAGGTTTATATTTGACCGCACAACTGGGTAGAAAAGGAAACTGTTCAAGACTTGCTAACTGTTTGAAAGTTGGATGCTTGAAAAGACAACAGACAGTATGCTGAAACCTGGGATGAGCAGATTAGGATGCTTCAATCAAGTATCAGCAATATTGTTTGTTACCTTCTAGGAGTGAGTTGTTGATCCACTGAGATTTGAGATTATGATGTTTCAGAGATACTTAAGAAAGACTTTAACTCTGGAAGCTGATGGTGAGAAAGTGTTAAGCTTTCTTTGCTGTGAATTACTGTACATGCTTCTGCAAACAAGATCCAGTTACAGATTCTGTGGTCCTTCACTGCTGGCGAAGCAGCGATCAGACTAGTGTCTTTCCCCATTGTTTTAGGAGTTACCCAATAAATTGTTCAATCTTGCAAAGCTCTTCAAATGAGGTTGTAACTCTGAAGATTTTTTTGCTGTTACACTAGTCTGATAAGTAGCATGTGAACTATTTTTTGACTCTTTCTTTCTCTTTGTCAAGCCACCTAGACTGTAGGAAGTAGATGTAGTAGAGACTGAAGAGTGAAGTTTGAGGAAGTGAAGCCAACAACTGTCATTTACCTAGAAACTGTGCTGCCATTTAAACTTGATGAAATGTATAGTGCTGTGGATAGATCTTAGATTATTAAAATACTGTAGAATTAAATCATGCCAGCTGTTCAGCATGCTGAGCACACTCCATACTGTGCTGTGGCATAAAATTGCTCTAACAGTGAAATAAGAAAAAAAGAGAGGGGCATTGAATTGTAAGAGTAAATCTTGGGCAAAGGCCAACTGAAAAGGAAATATTTCTATAATATTGGCAACTGATTTTTCTACAAGTAATGTTGATGAGTAAGGATATGTTATGTAAAGAGTTCAAGTTCTTTCTCAAGTGATAATCGTTACGCTCACTGTAGATACCAGAGGCATGTACTAATCCCTTCCTAACTTGCTACACTGGTACACAGCCAGATTTTTCTTTCTTTCCAACTGAAGAAAAGATCAATTAGAGGGTGATAGAGGCTTTCAAACCAAATCTTACAGTATTTTCCAGGATGTGTCATTTCAAACAAGTTTATAATACTGTATAGACTATGTTCAGTGGTACATCATTGCTGGTGTCAGAGATCACTTTTTACCCACAACACTGGAGAAATCAACTGATGAAACTTGATGGCTTTGTTCTTATTTTTAAAAAAACTACTTACTGAGATAAATATTCATCAGTGTGTTTCAGATGACTCTTCAAGTAGCTGCTGTATGTTGTGAGGAAATTGGCTGTCTGTCTTCTATTTGTTACATGGCAGCCTCTAAGGGATGCGGTAAATACAGCCTGGGGCTTAATTAAATGTGAAAATTCTTTGTCATGATGAAATAGTGTAAAGTGAGTGTGGTTACATAAGACAAAGCTCACAAATGTGAAAAGTACTGTACCAGGCTCTATGTAACCTGTTAGGGTTGGAAAAAGTAAAGGAAATAGCTGGTGTGGACAAGAGTCAAGACCTATCTATACAGGTTCCTAGTGTGAAGGAAGAGACCTGCATTCTGAGCTCAACATTTTTCTCATCTGATCTTGTAGTGTCTTGTAAGGGATAAGGGACAGTGTCTTTGACTTGGTGTGTCGACCAGCTTATTTCCTGAGCTGCTAAAACAGCTAGCAGACTCTTAAATATCACTTAGAGGAACTCCTCTCGTATGCAACAAGTGCAGGGAAATAGCAGAAGTCACAAGCCAAACAGAAAAAACAGGTGTATCTTCAGAAAATAAAGTTTACCCACTTTCCTGTAGTTGCTGCTGTTGTTGTGCATGTTGGATTGAGTTAACATCAACATCAGATTCCATAATAAAGCATGATTTTTGTCAACATATGGATAAAAATTTTCTTGATGATTTTTGGGGTGTTTTTAGGTTGGTTGCTGTCTGTCATTCAGAATCTGTTTTCTGTCAAAAATGGGAAGTTCAGTCTTCAGAAGAACATGATGTAATTAATCATAGAATAGTTAGGGTTGGAAAGGACCTTAAGATCATCTAGTTCCAACCCCCCTGCCCTGAGCAGGGACACCACACACTAAACTATATCGTCCAAGGCTCTGTCCAGCCTGGCCTTGAACACCTCCAGGGTTGGTTAATCTACTTTAATCACATTTTAATTAGTCATTTACATTAATGTATGGCTGGTAAATTGAAGGAAGAAACTAAGATGGGGAAAATAGACTGGAAGTGTTTCTGTAACTTGTCAAATGTTGTTTCATATATTAAACCAAACAGCAGCAACTTCTGGTTCTCTTCAAGAATGTCTGGTTTTAAAATAGCTTTTATAATATTGAACTATTACAAAGATTCCACAGTAAACACATGTGCCTTGGCTATAAGTTCAGTCACCTTCTCAAATATCAGCCTGTTTATACAGTTTCTTTTGAAATGCACTTTTTTGGGTCTGGCTATTGTTGAAGACAACAAAAGGGAACCCTGTGCATGTCCTACTGCTCTGCAGAACTCCGACATTCATTCCATATTAGCTTGTTTCTTGGGACTTCTGTCCCCAGGTTAACTTTATTTGGATAATTTCTATCACAAAATTCTGAGGGAAGATTTTCCTGGAAAGGGAAGGTACTCTGTGCTGATCACCACTGTGGTGGTGGGTACACTAAATCTGAAATTTAACCTGTACCCTTCATGCATCGAATCTATGCCTTTAATTGGTAGATGTCTAGTCTTACTGAGAGAAAGACATGTCCCAGGCAGGTATTTAGTATGCTTTGGGTTTGGTTTCTTGTTCTTTTGGTTTTTTTTTAACAACCTGCATCTTTCCACATCTCCTAGCACCAAGACAGACCTTGGCTATGGTGATACTTCTGTTCTGATCTTACAGGTATCATTCACTCCTCTGATTAGACACATCCTGGATCAGAAGGAGACTTTAAGGCAGCTGCATATATTCTGTAACTGACTGTCTAAAGCAAAATGGCAGTGGATTACTCAGATGAAGCCTAGTTAGTATCCTTAGTGCTTTCTTCATGATACTTGTGTCTATTCTTACGTATCCAAGAGTGGATTCCTGTTACATATTGAGGAAAAGCTGAAGATACCAACTGTCAGTGACTTTATTAAAAACTTTCTTTCTTGAGCCAAAAAAAACCAAGCAAAAAACTCCCAACCACACACTCTCCCAAACACAAACAAACAAAAAAACCCCAAACCCCAATGAGTCACAAACACATAAAACAACTTCATGAGGCAGAATCCAGAGAAGTTCAAAGCACTTTTCCTAGTAATACTTTTTGTCATCTTGCCTAACATGATGCTTATTTCAAGTTCAATGCTTGGGGTAAATCTTCTTCAAGCCTGCTGAAATGTACTTACATTACTTACATACATTTAAGGAAGAGGTTCTAGAACTCTTACACAGATTGGATGTGCACATGCCCATTGGACCTGATGGGATGCATCCACAACTGGCCAGGGAACTGGGCAATGTCACTGCGCTGCTACTTGATCTTTGAACGGTCATCGTCATGTATGGAGTTTCTTGGGGACTGGAGGAAAGCAAGTGTCATTCCCTTTTTCAAGAAGTACAGAAAGGAGGATTTGAGAAGCTATGGGCCAGCTTCATCTAGATCCTTGTGAAGCTGATGGAGGAAGTAATCCTGGAACCATTTCCAAACACACGAAGGACACAGTGTGGCTGGGAGTAGGTAGAATGGATTTATTAAGGGGAATTCATGCCTGACTAGCTTGACATAGCCTTCTATGAAAATATTACTACCTCATTGGAGAAGGGGAGAGAGTTGATACTGTTTATCTTGACTTAGCAAGGCTTTTGACACTGTCTCCCGTAACACATAAAACTGCTGAAGAACAGACCAGCAGCATTTTGTGCTGCATTAGTAAAAGCCACCACCATGAGGTTGAGGGCAGTGATCCTTCTTCTCAGCCCTGGTGAGACTCCTCTGGAGTGCTGGGTCTAGTTCTGGGTTCCCTTGTATGAACACCACATGCACATACTGGAAAGAGTCCAGAGAAAGGCCATGAAGTTGATGAAGAGACTGGAGTGTTTGGCATGTGAGGAGAGGCTGAGAGCTAGGATCACTTAGCCTGTATTTGAACAAAAATAAAAACACTTCAGTCATGGTGGTTGTTGAACATGGGAACAAATTGTTCAGAGGGGCAGTGGAGTTGTCATCCTTGGAGATAGTATAAATGTGACTGGACATGGTCAGGAGTAATGTGCTTCAGCTGACTCTGTTCTGTGAAGGCAGTGGGGTTGGACTAAACAGTGGTCTTTTCCAACCTCAGTGATTCTGTGATAGCATCTTCCTACTGTGTTTCACCTTCAAGTCTAGGATCAGCTTGGAGCTGTGACTTGCTAGCCAGCAAGCTACTCTGCAGCGGGTACTTTCATACTGGGACAAGTGCATCTGCAAGTCTGGCAACATGATCCTATAGCAAACAGTGCAGAAAGGCACAGTAAAGAGGGACATGCCTCTGTACGTGGGTGCCTAAATACAGAAGCATTGAGATCCCTAATCTGGATACTGTGATTCGGAATCTTAAGTTGTGATTTTTATATCTGTTTACCAGCGTAGCCCTGCTAATCAGTTCCTAGAATTTCTTGCTTCTCCCTTTTCAGACCATTCACAAAGGGAAAAACAAGCATGTGTCACAGAATCTGCCCTTTAGAAATGGATTAACTTGAAAACACAGGTAACTGCAGACTTGCCTTAGTATTGGGTTAAATGTGAGTATGTGCACATGAAGCACCTATAACCGATGCTTCAGGGTAGGCGCTTGCCAGAAGAGCAGGTTGTTTATTCAAGAGTGAAACAGGGTTAGACTGAGGATGCTATCTATAGATACAAAAGGATGTAATACTTGTTTTGGTAAGAGTCCTCCATCCATCATTCTTGATTTTGGTGCTCCCAAAGTGGCACATATGGCATCCCTCTTTATTTCTGTGATGTTCCTCGGTGCAAATTCTAATAGATAATGTAATAGTTGTACATTTGGTGTTTTGTCAGTGATCATCTGCTTGTAGTCTCAAGTGAAGAGAAAGAGCTGTGTAAAGAATACTTTCAGCTTCTTAGAAATTAGCAGTTACGTGGCCAAGCTATTGATGTAGATGTTCACTGAAGTTGAGTGTGCCCTCGTCTAGCTGGTGAAGGAAAAGCGGAGGAAGAGTTAACAATAAAGTTCTAGTAAAGTCATAATTGCATCCAGATTATTTCTCAGGTCAGATGGCTCACATGGGGATGTGCTCAGTGGGGCTGTTGTCTTTAATGCTTGATAAATGCCCAAGTGCTACACTTCAAATGAAATGCTGTCTTTTGGAGATCAGTGTTTCAATTTTTAATTACACTAATTACTGTCCCAAGTACCTGTTGCCTGCCCATACTCTACAGTAACTACTTTGGTGCGCATTTAAAGAGGAAATAACCTTTTACCCTAAAATGGCCTGCTCTGAGAGGCTGTAACATACTATGTTGTTTTCATCTTGGAGTTTTAGTTTGTGTAAATTTTAGTTTATGTAAATTCTGCACCAGAAAGGTTCATAATCTTGGTATACTCTGTGTTGAAGGTGAGAGTAATAGTTGCCAAATTTGTATTGTCCATTCCACCCTTGTTCTTCAGTTACCACTTGTGCTCAAGGAAGAGCACAGATATTTTAAGTACAAGTTTCTGTGTACAGTTCTAAATTTGTGCTAATTTTTGGTTTTCTTAGTATGTTGTGAGGTTTATCTGAAAGTGTAGCTGCTCAATGAGCTGTTTCTGCAGTGTCAATCTCTGAAAGGTGGTTGGATTGAAGATGTAAAAATGAAAACAATACTAGCTGTCCTCATTTGAAAAATCCACCTGCATGATTTAGAAGAAATTCACTTGCTATGAGAGAGGTGCCTGTGTGCACCTTTGTGTGCAGTGTTGATGGTGTGGTTTGAAGTACTGTAGTTATTTCTGGGAAAAGTAGTTTCTTTTAGTTAATGTTATTTAAAGCATGTACTTTCATACTGTCTCTGGGGATTTATTCACTTGATTTTCTTGATCTTGCCATAAAATGTTAAACTTCTGTATTATGAATCTGTAAGCATGCTGTGGAGGTAACTTGCATTTTAAAGAGAATTCAGTGTCTTTGCTACCTTTAACCATGGACTAAGTAGTAAGAATTGTAGGTGACTTGACTAAAATGAGTTCATCATAAGCAAGTGAGATACATGGGAAGATAGCAGGGGAGTCTATAATTAAAAGGCAGCTTCATCCTACATATGGAAACTTGTGGGTTTGTGGTTTGGGGATTTTTACTGACAAGATGTCCTGCTTTTCTCTAGAGCTTTGAAATGTTGTTTAAACAAAACACGGCTTTAAAAATGGGAATATAATGGAATTTTTTACTTACAGTTGGTACTTCATGGAATAGCATGAAAAGTTTCATTTTCATGAAGCCATTTTCATGGAGCCTTTTGGAATAACTACCTAAAGTACTGCTATGTGAATGAAAGGGTTTGGAATGCAACTGAGATATGATTTCATTTACACGCTAAAGAAACATGGAGCATTGACAAGGAAGATGTCTTGATACAGACTGTGTGTACCTGAAATACTTTGATATGGGTGTCTTAATCCTTTTCTCTGGTATAGGAGACTTGCAGACTAGCTACTGGGCTCTTCCTCTTTTATGCCACAAGTGGTTTTGTAGTTTTTATTCTTCACTTAGTATTTTAGTTTCTGAAGTTTGTTATTAAAAAATTAAGTAGCCATTCTCCTTGAGTTTTCTATAATGCTAAACTTTTAATTTAAAAAGCCTGCTATATAGCATGGAGGCTTGCTAGAAGTCTTTATCAGGCTTCTTTTGATTTCTGAATGGGAAGCATACTTGGATATTTAAACTGTGTTTTTCATGTTGATATCTTTGTACTTGAAGAAAATTCACACAGTTGTCACGATACTTACTATGTTGGGAAGAAGCTGTAGTCTTTTGGGCACATTCAAGCAGCAAATACTTATGTTTAGGAGTGTCACTGTGTTTGTATGAGTTTTGTTCTTGCAAAGTTACTGTTCAGGGTGAATGTAGCTGTGGCTTTTGGCAGAACTTTTCTGCTGGAAGCTAATAACCTGAAGCATAAGCAACTGCATGGGATATACTCATTTTCACATTCTGTAAGTTGCTGTCCAGATGTGTTTGAAATAATAGTGAACAGCCATATTTGTTACTGTTTCTCATAAGAGAGGGAACTTGAAATGCTACCCCTATCTCCCCCCAAAAACTTCTCTTTGTACTTAAGCAATATTCAGAAATACTCTTTGGTTCCCTGTACATGCTGGTCTCTATATCCATGAGATAAGACATCCAAAGAGTCAATTAGTCAACATCAAGGTTTGCGTCGATTGTGTTGCAGGTGCGTTGGTTGATTCCATTGAAGCTCGACATTAGTGCACATGTGCCCTTTTTCTGAGTAACTAAAAACATGGAGACTGTGAGGAAATACTGGATGAGAGAAAATGTCTGGCTGGAAGAAACATCAGAAACAACAGTCTCAAAAAAAGGTGTAAGACTGTCTACACAGGAAGGTAGGCTGTCTCCAGTGAAGATCTTTCTTTAACCCTTTCAGGAAAAAAGGCGTTTTTCCTCCTTGATGTAGAAAGCTAAAGGAATTTAAAGCAAGTGGTAGTTGGTTTTGTAGTTAGATGCCCTCTGTGAACTATTGGCAAATTACATAAGGAAATGAAAGAGATCTCTAGTTAATTAGAGCAGAAGTATGTTAGAAAATCTGGTCCTAGATGCACCGAGTTAGCTCTGGGGCCTCTAACACAAGGGGGATGAGGACCTTCTGAGCCAAGACTAGAGGAGGCCACAAAGATGCTCTGAAGGCTGGAGCACCTCTCCTATGAAGACAGGCTGAGAGAGCTGGGGTTGTTCAGCCTGGAGAGGAAAAGGCTCAGGGGAGACCCCTAGAGCAGCCTTCCAGTACTTAAGAGGGCCTACAAGGAAGCTGGAGAGAGACTTTCTACAAGGTCATGTAGGGATAGAATAAGGGTGTGTGGTTTTAAACTGAAAGAGGGTAGATCTAGATTAGATACTAGGAAAAAAATCTTTGCTGTGGGTGTTGCCCAGAGAAGCTGTGGCTGCCTCATCCCTGGCAGTGCTCAAGGCCAGGTTGTATGGGGCTTTGAGCAACCTGGTCTAGAAGAAGGTGTCCCTGCCCATGGTTGGGGAAAGGGGCCCCGCCGGGGGGGGGGGGAGGGTTGGAACTAGGTGGTCTTTAAAGTCTCTTCCAACCCAAACTATTCTGTGAATATGAAAATGAAAGCAAAACCCTGTCCTGTGAGTGTCAGTACTGTGGTAGAACCATTACCCCTATTTCTTTTCCAATTTTATCCACTCTGGTGTATGTTAAATGAGGCAAGCACTCTTCAGGAAAAGACATATAACAAAATACATTATATTTTTTTGCTTGGTAACTGTATTTGTGTTGCTTTAGAGTGGCTCCTTGATTTGTACCTTACCACCTGTTGTCTTTGGTATAATTCAGACATGGGACTGCTGCTAGAGCAGTAAGTCTAGGCTAGCCAGTCATCTCTGAATTTTATTACTGTTTTTCTCCTCTATTACACTTATAGCAAGTACATGTCACTTTAACTTACCAGATATCTGCAGTTCACTATTACGTGTAGAATAATTTGGGGTGGAGTGAATTAAAAAAATACGGAGGACTGAAGATCGGCAGTTTGAGGTGCTCTCCTAGCACAACTTTATGATTTATGACTTACTATAAGACTCGGTTTCATCAGGCTCTGTCATGTCTCCAACAGTATGTCTGGGGAAAAACAATATCCCATTTATAGTCTGTTTATCCTTTTAGGCTAATTCTTAGATGAAAGATGTCTAGTACATTTAAGCAATGTGCTGCTTCTGGAGGTCTCTGTGTAATTGAAAATAGCAGATAAATGTGTAGGCTTCACTAAACTATATGCAGACTTCTGTAGTGGATTGGCATGTTAAATTTCTGTAGCTTAGTTTGAAAATGCAGTGAAAGATCAGTGTCTGGAAATGTACAATCAGAGAAGAAACTTTAAAAGTCAAGCCTTTGATTTTCTTTTGTGTAGTCCTAGGTTTTTATTTTCATTCTGTGTTATTCTACAGCTTGACCATTGTAGGAGAGTTTTCTAGAACAGCCTGTTCTGACTGTGGTGTTACTGTCCTACTGAACTCCCAGGTTCCTGCACAAAAGTTTTCCTAATTATGTTAACTTCTCTTTGGCAGTTTTGTAAACTGCTAATCCGTGTTAGCTTTCACTTCTAAAAGAGTTAGCCTTTGTAGAAATCTGATGGGAACATTGTAGTTGAATTAGTTAATATTTTTGATAGGTTGAATGCTAATGTTTGTATTTTGAAGTGTTCTGTAGCTTGGCTGTAGGTGCTGCAAATACACTGCCTATAGTAAATGCACATTTTCATTGAAGTTTCCTTCAGATTTTGAGGAAAAATACACTGCGTTGGTTACACAGATGTGTAGTTGAATTTGAAAAATTAATTATTTTAGTCATACTCTTATTTTCTGAATGGAAAGATGCTACATTTATGGAGAAGATTTGAGCAATTCTGACAGTTTCCAGCAATCTCAAGACTCATTTCCAAGTCTGGCTGAATCCTATGTTCTTCCATCCCAAGTAGATGCCCTAGCACTTTATTTATAAAGATATTCAAGGAGTATAGCTTTTAAAATAACTTCTTTAAGGAGGTGGTTTAATATTTAACTTGTTACATTTGAAGCACTTACAATTCATGCCTGGCTCTTGTATTTGTAGTCATCCTACTTAAGGTTTGTTTTGTTTAGCATGAGACTGATCTTGTACTTCTAATGCTGTTGCTGAGCGCGGAAGGAGCTTGTGCAGTTGTCCTTCCAGTGTGTAAACATACACATACTAGACCTTTCCAAGGCAGCAGTAAATTTGTTAATGAAGAATGTTCTTCTCGTGATTCATTTGCCATTCTGCTTGAGTAGTCTGCTCTCTGCAAAGCTGGTACACCGAGCAGCTATCCCCTAGCTGAGACTTCTCTCCTCTAAGAATAGCTCAAAAGTGCAAAGCCTGTTACATATGGGACAAAAATATGCCTCCAGTGCAGATGCCTGAGGCAAAACCTGGTTAATGCAGTCACATATGACTAGAAATGTTAGATGGTTCAGTCAAAATTACAAAACAATTACAAAATTTAGCAAATGCTATTTGTATTATAAACTTTTTGATTTATTATATGTGTACATAGCATGCCCTAAAAATGGAATAATGCTGTTTCAGCAGAGCAGGTGTACAAGATACCATGTTACAATCTACTTTTTTGAATGACAAATACAAGCTAAACTCACTTAGATAAAAGGAAGAAGCTTTTTCTTCTGGAGGCTAGTATTTCAGATCGCCTGGATGTCTGTCAGTGGTATTGATGTTAGAATAAAGTATCACTTGTTCTATTTCAGGAGTGGCTGTTCTCAGTGCTAGCAGCAATGGACAGCAGTTGTAATCTTCACTTCCACAGCAAGTCAGCATTATTCTGGGATGTTAAATCAGAGTAGGATGTGATGGTGTATATAGTCAAGTGTGTACTGATTACGAACTTACTGCAGTGCAGCTGTACTGTTGAGGAAGATGTGCAGTTTGCTAGCAATCACGTGTATCATAAGGCACACCTCCAAACCTAATCCAGGGCAGAAAGGAGCTCTAGCTATGCTTGATTTTTAGTGAACTTTAAATTCTGAATGTATGTGACACTCCATTAGGTGTTTTTCACATTTAAAAGTGATTACAAGTCATTAATGGAAGCTTTTGGGAGCTTTTTTAGGTGGCTGCCCATATACACCTTCTTGTGTTGATACACTGGAAGAGCCTGACCTCAGACCTTTTGTGCAGTGCAAGCGTGCCAGCCGGCTTATGTGTTTGGCATGCTCTGTTCTTTGCTGCCTTGATCCAAAGCATATCTCAATTCATGCCAGTCATCTCTTGGCTATGGATGAAGATGCTTGTTGTTTTCATTAGGTTGTAGTAAAGTCCTTTTTCTAATGTGTAGCATCCCTACTTCCCCTTTTTTTTGATCCTGATTGTGGTTGATTTACCTTGTGAGCTTTTTTCTTCTTGAGTATACTGGCAGGTTCTTTATTTGAAACTTCCTTTCTGTTGTTAACTTAATTCAGAAAGGTATGGTCAGAGTGCCCTGGGTTGAAATATTGTTAACCATGTGATGGGTGTCTCTGGTACCATTTATAAAATATTTTTCAGGAGTGAAAGTTCTCATCTAAGATTCTTCATTTGTAGAGATGGGGACTTCAGGTTGCAAATTTACCATGTGAGCAGAACCAAACTGGATCCAAACCCAGGATCCTCCTGCACAGTGTCTCTTAGGACCTAGAGAAGGTTACTTGTTAAGCTGCATGTCTTTCTTATCCATCACTAGTAACCAAGTAACCCTTTTCAGGGAGGCTGTGAAGGTGCCTCTGTGACCAGAAGGAGTTTTGAAACTCAATTATTCAAGAAATACTACTTTAGAAGATGTTACTGTTTGTGCCATTGTTGTATCAGAGTTTTTCTTAGTGCTCTTTCTGGGGAAGGTTCTGTTTAGAGTGGTGTGGAGAACATAGCATCAAAAGGAAAGCAAGGAACCAAATCTTCATAATACTCCTCTTCGTTATTTTGTGGGTTCAGTTCTGTTGTGTTGGCTGGTTTTGCGTGTGTGTGTGAATAGTTACTGTTGTCTCAGAAATGGACTAATAATGGAGGAGACAACTGAAGAAAGGGATGGTTTAGTAGTGTTACTGTGTGCCACAGACCAGCTGCAGGCCTGTTAAAATGTCATCAAAGGCCTTCTCCAGAACTCTGAACCAGCTGTTTTTTCTGTCTTATTTGGTACTAAGTTATGTGCTTCTTACCTTGTTATTTTGTAATGAAATTAAAAGTTGTAGGTAGTGACCTGTGTGATTCAAAACTGAAAGAGTTGAGGTTTGAATTTTGATTGTTTAAGATGCTTTGGAAACTGGTGGCCCCAGTTCTGGAATTGGCTCAGTTCTTGTCATAAAGCCTGAGATTTGTTGATGACTTCCGTTATGCTTTTGTAATACCTTAAGCTTTTTCAGATCTGTGGCAAGGGAATAACTGAAAGTTCTTTTTCCCTAGAATAATACTGTTTGAAATTAATGGCCATGATACTCATGGTCAGTCTCATGGTATTTCCAGATACCTCAGCTTCATTGTTTATAGAAACTGTAATATGATCTTTATGAAGAATGCTGTAGTGTTTAGAAATAGTAAAATATTACTACCTTTAAGATGGCTGTGGTGACTCTAGAATACAGATAATAGATGGTAGTAAATCCAAGAGACAGATTTTACTACTAAATCTGCAGTGAATATGGATGCAGAAATTGGGGTTCATATTTCCAGATAATTTGTTCCCCGAAGCAACACATGAACCTGGAATTATTTTCCTAAATTGCTAGCAAGAGACTGAAGCATAAGCATAAAAAGGGAAGAAAAAGATTCCGAGTAGTCATGAGAAACAAAGATACTGTTATTTTCATCAAGAATGTCTGCAATAACCAAAGTACCTGATTTGCATTATGTTTGTAGCTGTTTTCACTGAATACTTGTTTCCAAATGTATTGTTCAAAGTAGTTTTCCAAATGACATTTCCAGTGTATTTTCTTGGCCTGTAGAAGCCAAAACCACTGCAGAATTCTGAATTTGGAAGAATTTGGCATATTTTAGAACATAGTACAGTTTGGTGTTCTCCATCACCTCAAGATCAGAGAATTTCATTTCACTGTTGCTGTAAGTGGATTAAAGACCCTCCTGCTAGGAAGAGAGGCTTTCTTCCCACCTCACAGCCCCCCATCTGTCTTCTGCCAGCCCCCCGGATGATGACTCTAATAATTGGGCTTCTGTACCCTGAGATGGAGAAGGGAGTAAATCACTTGTAACGCTGGATAGAGCTCTAGCGCTGACCCAAAGCAGGGACCAGGCACATGTGGCTCATAGGTGGTGGCACCATTCCTTCTGATGATAGCATGGTCTTTGTCCAGCTTTGAAGCCATGCTCCAAGTTCACAGTCGTGCAAAAAATCACACCTAATGTGGTGGTGTGGAAAGGGTCTTTCTACATTTACACACAATTCACTTGCAGTCTAGCAAAGCTGGCTGGTCTCAAAGGAATTTGAGTTTACTAATAGCTAGATGAGAATAACTTTGGGAATACTTTGAAGCTGCAAGGAAGTAACACTTACGCTGTTGCACATATATGCTGCAAGCCTGCTAGCTGAAGCAGATGCTTACTTTTGCATTAAAGCTCATTTTAGAGAAGAGAATCTTCAAAGATTTTCTGAGGTCTTTGAAGGTTTCTTTTGGTAAATAGACATCTGAGGCCAGACAACAGCTTAATGCATTTATTTGTTTTTGTCCATTTACTTGTGACTTTTTTGCAATCCTGTATCGCTTTGTAGTTATTTGAAGTCTAGTAACATTTTATTGTATTTGATGAGATTTTGCTGTCAGAAACAATTTCTTACAAGATTTGCCCAGAGCTTTCCAGAATGTTTCTGTTTATATCTTTTATTACACTTTTGAGACATTTCCACCACCTGTTTATGACTTGGGTGCGACACCTTCTCTGCTCTCTTTGAAACAAATGTTTGGCATTTCTTGCCTGTTGTGCTGAATTAGGTTAAATTAAGTAGTAACCTTCAAATTATATACTTTGATCTTCCAGAGCAAGGTTTTTTCCCTTCCCCTCCTCTCCCAAAGCGTGTCTTGAAGTGGATGTGTGTTTTGTCAAATCCTGCCTTTTTAAGTTTTACTGTCTCTTCACAATACTTCTTATTTTAGTCTTGCAACTTTTTTTTAAATGTAGGATCATCTTTTAACCATCAAAGTTTTAGGTTTTTACCATCTATAGTTTCACCTAATTGGTGAACGTAGCTCTTATCCCACTATGCTTACAGTCAGATCTTATTTAATTCCCTTCCGTGTTTTGGGTATATATACATAAGTCATCCTGCTTGCTTTCTTTAGTGTTCTTGTTTCCTTAAGAGGCAGGTTACTTGCTGGATATGGCAGGCATGTTTAGAATGTAACTACAAAACAGGCCGAGCATTTCATAAAACGCTTAAAATACTACCTGGCACTTGTAAGTCATGGACCTACTACTGGAATAGTTCATGGTCATGAAGTGCACTGATACTAACAGTTATATGTATTATAAATGTCAAACTTGTATAGTGAGTTCAGAACTCTTGGGTGAATTTTGAGTCTTCAACCTCAGAATGAACAACAACATTGTTGGCAAGGTCTGATTTCAGAAAGTGTTAACCTTCAATCAGTCAGTATAGACTAGACATTTTTATGTAAAAAGCTGCAGCCTGTATTCTAGGCAACATACCTTTTCAAGGAGAAAAAAATAAGAATGATCTTTAATAGTACATATCAGCCAGAAAACCACAGAAGTCTTTGTTGTTTTGGCAAGTTCATGCAGAGTCTTTTCCAAAGCACCTTTCTTTAGTTGGCTCAGTTTGGACACTTAAAAACTAATAGCATAAATTAATAAATATTCCAAAATCCAACTTAAAAACTGTACTAATCAAATATACTTGATTATTTTCTACTGTAAGCTGCCAAAATTGCACCTGTTTTCCTAATGCATCACCAGTTAAAATAGGTGATCAAAGGAAGCTTGTGAAAACTGAAGTAAACTAAATGAGGATACATCCAATTTTTTTCCAAATTAAGTAATTATTTTCATATAGTTTCTCTAATTTTGCCCAAGTCTATTTTTTCAGTGTGTTAATTTATATAAACATGATAGTAGAGCATAACTTAAGGAGATTTTTTTTTTTATATGCAGGTTTCTACAATCCAAGAACTTGTTACTGGTTATGAAACCTCTTTGAAAACTTGTGATCTTTTTAGTACATGTGGTAAGTTTCTACTTACCTTCTTCTATTAATTAACCTGTAATTACTAAGACTGTTCATGACAGTTATCAAGAACTGTTGAAGTGCTAATACTTTGCGAGAAAGTAGTTGTAATATGTTCTAGTAAATAAATGCATTTCAGGAAATACCTGCTGAATTCGACAAGCTTTGTATTTTGTGCTTGTTCTTCAAATGCAGTCTTCAGCCTTCTGGTTACTGTAACTTTTTCCATTTTGTTACAGAAAACGGAGAGAAAGAGCCCCCAACAACACTGCTTTGGGTTCGATATTTCCTGGCACAACACTTTGACAAACTTGGCCAGTGTTCTCTGGCCTTGGATTACATTAATACTGCAATTGCCAGCACTCCAACATTAATAGAACTCTTCTATTTAAAAGCAAAAATTTACAAGGTAAAAAGCTAATTTGGATATGTGGAGTACCTAGTTTAGATATAAAAAAAGACAAACCCACATGACACTGGTGTGGCTGTATGTTTAGTATTTCAGTTAGCAGTGGTTATGGGCATTGGTTTTCATGTGGGTTTCTCTTTGGGCATTGTTCTGTTAGGAAGACAATGAAAACCCTTTTGTTTAGGTTTTGCAAAGCAAGTCAGAACTTACAGCTAATTGTCATTCTGAAAAAATCTGGTGGCAGGGGGGAGCAAACAATAATACTGCCCTTTGTTATTTCTGAGGGACAAATACCAGTAGCTGTAGATTTCAGGAGTTGGTCAATAGCAGGCTTATACGGAAAGTTAACTACTTAATTTCTCCGTAACAGCATGTAGGAAACCTCAAGGAAGCTGCCAAATGGATGGATGAAGCCCAGTCTTTGGATACTGCAGACAGATTTATCAATTCTAAGTGTGCTAAATACATGCTGCGAGCAAATATGGTGAAGGATGCAGAGGAGATGAGCTCTAAATTCACGAGGGTAAATATATTGCTTTAGCAAAGAGAGGTTTTATTTGCATCTGGCCGTTTATTTTTTACTCATGTAACTTTTGACCAAAAAAACCCACCCCAAGCTATATTTTATTAGTGTCTATTTTTAAGATAATGCTCTTACTGGTAAACAACTATAGAGAAGCATAGAATCGTTTGGATTGAAAGACACCTTTTAAAGACCATCTGTGTCAACGCCCCTGCGGTGGGCAGCGATGTCGTTCAAAAATCAGGCTGCTCAAAGCCCCATTCAACCTGACTTCGAACATTTTCAGGGTTGGGGCATCCACAGCTTCTCTGGGCAACCTGTGCCAGTGTCTCATCATCCTCAGAGTAAAGACAGAGTAAAGAATTTCTTCCTTACATACAATCTAAACCTACCCTCTTTCAGTTTAAAACTGTTACACATTGTCCTGTCACTAGAGGCCCTGGTGAAGTCTCAGTCTTTCTTATAAGCCCCCTTTATGTATTGAAAGGCCACAGTAAGGTCCCCCTGGAGCTTCTCGTCTCCAGGTTGAACAACCCCAACTCTCAGCATGTCGTCACGGGAGAGGTGCTCCAACCCTCTGATTTTTCATGGCCCTCATCTGGACCTGCTCTAACAGGCTCATGTCCCTTTTGTGCTGGGGACCTCAGAGCTTGATGCAGTACTCCAGACCCAGTAAATACTGGGAAAAAATGCTTGTTCAGAAGTATTTTTTATTGCTGTGCTTGTAAGTGGTGTCTGGAAATGTATCTGATAAATACCTTGTTTGCAAAACCTGTTGTTTCCCAGTAGTACCATCTGTGCTAACTACACAGAAATGTGCACTTATATTCATTATTATTTAGCATTAACATAAATTAATTGGACGTAAACATTTCATTCTTTTAAGCTATTCTACAGGCAAAAACTTCATTAAAGCAAATCCTATCCTTAAAGACAGGGTAAGCACTTTAAATTCTGTGGTTTTGACATTTAACAAAATTTAGCTCCATAAAGACTAGGTTTCTGTATCATTTATGTAACTAAATATGAAGAAGCTACTTGGTGGGATTTCCTGGAGCACGTAAATGAATTAGGCTCTGTAATTTTTCTTAATTTTAGGTGTGAAAATACTTGAAATTGAATCCAATCTTTATAGGTATTTCTAGGAATGATTGAAAACTCAGTCACTAGAACTCACTGTGTATGCTGTGGAAATGTTAGAGCAGGAGATGCAGAACTCTAGCATAGCTATCTGTGGGAAGATAGGATAAATCTGATGTAAGTAATTAAATGTTGTGAGTTGAACAGGGTTTTCTTTCTAGTACAAAGATGATGTGAAAACTTGGTGGCTAGCATTCATGATATTTGAAACATGCTTCCAGTTTGTTTAGTCTTAATCTAGATCATTGAAACTATAAAGAATGGAATTTTTTTCTTGCAAATGTATGATGTATAAATCTAACTTCGTTTATTTAGACTAAGAACTCCTAAAACTTAGTTATTCATGCTACATGATAAAGCAGTAAGTACATTGGTGGATTTGTAGACTAGTAGATGCCACTTACCTTGGGGGGGGCAAAAACCCAACATAAATTATTTGCTAAACTTCTGAGATTTTTTAAAAATAGTGTTGTTTTCTGCCCCCAAACTGTAAGACTAAGATTGTGTATAAAAGCATGAGTTAAAAATCTGTTGAGGCACTAATCTTTTTCAGATACTACTACTTTTTATTTTTTTAATCCTTTAAATTTATACCTTTATCTTGGTGGGTATATTCACAAGAATTATTCTCAGTTTCTGAGTGGTTTTATCCATTTTCTGTTGTATTTCAAGCAGCTGAAGGATTGTTTGTTTCCTGATGACCTGCAATTAGCTGTAGGTGAAAGAAGCTGCTGGTAAATTATAAGCCAAAAAAAGTGCTAATGACCCTTATTTCAGGAAGGAACTTCTGCTATGGAAAACCTAAACGAGATGCAGTGCATGTGGTTCCAGACTGAATGTGCTGCAGCTTATCAAAGGCTAGGGAAGTATGGTGATGCCTTGAAAAAATGCCACGAAGTAGAAAGGGTAAGTCAGTGCAAACACTATTAGTTTCTTTCTCATATTTCTCATACACTAATGACGGTATTTGTTGATGTAATCACCATGATTTTCTTTGTATTTAAAAACAGGTTAATACTTGATGATGTATTGCAGTAGATGCCATCTCTAGCTATTATGTGGAAAAACAATTACTTGAAGTGAGAAGGATTCAATATAAAATACCATGTTGCTGTGGTTTAAGCCCAGTCAGCAGCTAAGCACCACACAGCTGCTTGCTCACCACCCCACCAGCCCCCACTTCCCACTGGTGGGATGGGGAGGAAAAAAGCTAAAACCTGTGGGTTGAGATAAGAACAGTTTAATAATTGAGTAATGATAATAATAATTCAAAATACATATATATAGAGAGAAATAAAACAAACCCAAGTGATGCACAGTACAATTTCTCACCACCCATGGACCAATACCCAGCCTGACCCGAGCAGTGATCAGTGGCTCCCGGCCAACTCCCCCCAGTTTATATACTGGGCATGACGTGCTGTGGTATGGAATAGCCCTTTGGCCAGTTTGGGTCAGGTGTCCTGTCTCTGCTTCCTCCCGGCTTCCCCTCCTCCCTGGCAGAGCATGAGACAGAGAAAGTCCTCGATTAAGGGTAAGCATTACTTAGCAACAACTAAAAATGTTGGTGTGTTACCAGCATTGTTCTCAGAAGTCTTTGAACAATCACATTATAGGTTTTGTTAACAAAATGAGATTTTTCTGGGTGGGTTTGTTCCCTGCTGAGAGGTTCTCTTGGATAGTTAGTATTATAAGGATGTTGCTATGCCTGTTAAATATTCCCTGTAAATAATATCAGCTGTAACTGATGTATTCATCTCCATCTAATTAAAAATCAGACTAGGTGAAGGAAGTACTTGAGAGCTTTGTGGTTTTGTTTGTTTTTTTTTTTCTTTAAGCATTTTTTTGAGATAACGGATGATCAATTTGACTTCCACACATACTGTATGAGAAAGATGACTCTTCGTGCCTACGTAGACCTTCTGAGATTAGAAGATGTGCTCAGGAAACATGCCTTCTACTTCAAGGCTGCTCGATCAGCAATTGAAATCTACTTGAAGCTCCATGATAATCCTCTTACCAATGAAAGCAAAGAACAAGAAGTGAATTCAGGTATCTACACCATAACAGAGCATGTTTGTATGTGCATGACACATACAAAAGCTTGTTAAGCTGATTTGTGTGCTGTAGAATAAATGGATTGTAACATATACAAGTTTTTCCTGTTTTCTGTCACGATTTAATAACTAAAGGGAGATCATAGATAACATGTTACTGCTTTCTTCCTCCATTCTCCTCTTGTCATATTACAAAACTAGTGTGTGATAGTTGGAGTACCTGGGGAGGAGTGGCATTTCAGAATATTAAGAGGAAAAATCAAATTTAGCTCAGCCATTTATTAATTTAAACAAAAGATAAATGTCATTAACAGATGAATTATGAAGCAACGGGTGGATTTTGTGGGAAAGCAGTCTGAATTGTAATAATATAATTTTGATTTAGTATCTGTAACTTATTACATTTTATAATACTTCCCTTAACTTCAGGACCAAAGTATGCATAGGTAAGTGTGTATTAGCAAAATCAATACATTTAGGAAACAAAACAAGTGTTAAATGGAAAGCAGACTTTCTTAGGCAACCAGTGAGGTGTGGCTTGGAAATCTGAGGATTCAGTGAGTTACCAGGCTACTTTCCCCCCCCGCCACCTTTAAGATAAATAGTTGCTGTTTTTTTTGTATAATCACAGCTACTATCAGCACTGTGGTGGCTGTTGACTAAAGGGGTGAAATTAATATCCAGCTCTTTGAAAAGGGAAGACTATTTGATGGGGGGGGTAGGTAATTAAACAAAAAATTACACTTAATATTGCCAGCACAATCTTACCTTTCATTCAGAGGTGAATAGTAAATTTACATCTCACTATGTATAATGAAGTAAGTATAAAGAGGCATATTTTACAGCACAGTTCAACTTGCATATTTTTTTTCTCTCCATTTTTAATTTGTTTCTGTATGTGATGTATGGTTGGTGTGTGACAGAGGAGCTTGATAGCAGTATGTCATAGAAACTAAGATGGGGAAGATTAAGAAGTCACGTCATGTTAGTTCATTTGCCTGCTGTGCATTGGGATTCAGTAGGCTCATCCAAAGGGGAAAATAGCACTGTATGAATGGGGTAAAAAGAATGCTTGCTTCCTTGTCTCAGAGTGGTGGCTAGTCCAGGAGAGATAATGGTGCCGTAGCCACAAAAAAGATGTGTTAGCCCCTCAACAGCCTATTCTGTTCATTGCCACATTATTAGTGCGACTCCTGTTCTCAGACTCCACAGTAAGTGGAGTGGAAATTACAGTATAATACTGGATAAACTAGTTAGGTCAGTGGGACAGCAAAGAAGAAGAGGGGTGAATGGAGAGACTGAAGGCTCCTCACTTCTGTGAACCTGTAGAAAACCATGTTTTGTGTGTTTTGCTTTTCATGCAACTGTTAAACCTTCTTGGTTTAGCTAAATGTTATTCCAGTCAAAATCTGAACGCAGCAAGCAGCCTAAGTATTCATATAATGGTCCTACTAATACGTGTCACAGTATTTTACCTCTCCTTACCCCAAATAATACCAGTTTTTGCTTGCATCCATTTAACTATCCCATGTCATTTGCACAAAAGATTTTTAATTAAATACTTCGTGTTTGTCACCTTAATCTATAGAAAATCTCTCAGCCAAAGAATTGAAGAAAATGCTTAGTAAGCAAAGAAGAGCACAGAAAAAAGCAAAACTGGAAGAGGAACGAAAGCATGCAGAAAGAGAGCGACAACAAAAGAATCAAAAGAAAAAGCGAGATGAAGAGGAGGAGGAAACTAGTGGGCCCAGGGAAGAGCTAGTTCCTGAAAAACTGGAAAGGGTTAGCATGGTCTTTCATGTTAAATTCGTGTGGTTATCATAAAAAGCCTATAATATGGGATCTATATCAGGTTCTCTTAAAAGAATCCAGTGGTTTTTACAAAATTTTTTTTTGCACACAAAGGTACCTTTTTGTAGACTTATCTCTACACTGAAGAAAAGTAACATTTTTCCTCTAATAAACAAAGTTCTATATTAAAATATTGTTACTTTAAATTTTGTTTTTTTCTTTTTTCTTTTTTTTTTTAACATTAGGCCATCCTTCATTAAAATAGATACTGAACCAAAAGGTGGTTCTTGCCTCAAGAATTGTGGGTTTCATACAGTCAATAGAGGAAATATTAACAGAAATATGATTGCAGTTCACCAAATTTGAAAGACATGAGCCAGTATATCTCTAAGCACAGAGAACTATCTCCTTTGTCACACTAACTTCAGAAGTTTAAGCTTGTTGTCTAAGGTGGTTGTATTTAATTGTTTCCTAATGCTAAACTGTAACAATGAGTGCATTACATAAGCCATGCCAGAGTTAGCAATGATGTTGTCTTTGTCAGCATGAAGTCATGAGTAAATACTTCTAAATCTTGCTAGTCAAATGTTGTGATTCAGTTTAATTCAGCAAGGTCTCTACAGTCCACTTCTGGCCTTTGAGTATTTAAATGCTCTGAATAGCAGAAGCTATCTTTGGTAGTTTTTATTTGTTGTCTATTTTAAGCTTTAAATTTCACTGTGTTTTTATTAAAACAGGTAGAAAATCCATTAGAAGAAGCCATTAAGTTCCTTATACCACTTAAGAATCTTATTGGAGATGAGATAGAAACACATTTATTAGCATTCGAAATATACTTCAGAAAAGGTAAAGTACTGCGTAATTTTATGTTTGCTCTACAAAATTGTAACCCTTCACTGCAGCCTGTGTTACCTGAGTGTACCCTAAAATGATCTGGAGTAGATACTTACTTGACTGAAACTGTGGTTGTCACCATACCCAGTAATAATAAGGAAGAAATAGAATTTTTGTTTAGCTACCCATAAGACAAACTAAAAAGCCTAAGACAAAGTAAGTTGTACTATATACTAATAAATGCTGTAGAAAGATATTTGCAGTGTGATCTTTAATTATCTGGGGGAAAACAAAGCCAAACAGGTAGTGGCATTATGAAGTGTTGCCAGAGTTTGAGCAGCAGAGTTTGAGCACCTATTTTATTAGGCAATTTGGAGGGGAAAAATGAATGTCCTTTCTAATTCTGTGTAGGCATTGATGTTTCTAATGTTTGTACTAGATTTACTAAAGTAAAACAGTAGCTGATAAAAAAAGTTCTGTATTATTAATGTTGGTATGGTTTTGGTTTTTCTCCTTTCTACAGGGAAGTTTCTGTTAATGTTACAGTCTGTCAAAAGAGCTTTTGCTATCGACAGTAATAACCCATGGCTACATGAGTGCTTGATTAAATTCTCTAAAGCTGGTATGTATGTAGGAAGTGTGCGTGTATAAAGATACAAGAGGTTTTACTGTACAAGGACATAATCACATAGTTTTGTAATGTATAAAAGCTCTTGAAACACAAACTGATCATGAGAAATAAGTGGTTTGGTTTTCATGCTAATAATTCAGAAAGCACAGGCTGTGTTACACAGGGTACTTTGTTGGTATTACATCATACTCCTTCCTCTGTTGATGAGTCAGGTAGACTAAATAACTCATTTTGGCTAGATTTGACAGAATAGATGTTCCAAAGATTACTGAAATTCTTAAGTTTTAAGGAAATAAGTGACAGATATGGGAGAGAGATTCTGACAGAAGCAAAGTATGCATTGTGAACTTATGCCCTGTCACATAGACTTTCTGCTGCCCTTTATGAATGTTTTATCTATAAATGCATCAGTAATGCTTGTGTTGACCTGTTTTGAATTTATTTGAACTGAGATTTGTGGTTATGTGCCCAAATTTTAGAAATGGGAATTTTGGTGGTGATTTTTATGGTTTCATACTGTTTTCTACAGTTGCTTAAACGGCTTTTTTTGTTTCTGTCCCTCCTTGCTTCTCCCTTCATCTGACCGTAGTATCTGACCATAGTAACCTCCCAGAAATTGTGAGCAAGGTCCTAACTCAAGAAATGCAGAAAATCTTTGTTAATAAAAACTTGGAAAGTTTTAATGAAGAATTTCTCAAACACAATGCTACCTCCATTCAGCACCAACTGTCAGGTTTGTTTAACTTTTTAATGCTCTTGAAAAGGAGATTATTTAAATCACTTAAATCCAGAATCTTAATCTGCATTCCATAACTCATACGTAAATTCCAGTGAGACAGAAATTCACATCTTTACGTTGCAGGTTTTTGCTTGCTTTTACTATGTTAAAATACCCCAACTCACTCACTTTTTTTATTAAATGCGTAAGGAGCCTGTTTCTTACCTCCAGAAAGTGTGATCAAACCACCACAGGTACTCAAATATGGAAGCAACATCATCCTTCCTGTTGCAGCTTCTAGTTTTGAAATGATTAGGAACTACAAAACAGAAAATCTGGTACATTAGAAGCAGTGCTTTTCCCTGTTACCAGCTGGAATGTCTCTGTTCCCACTCATAGGTTTGTCAAGTAGCAACAGCATCAATAAAAATTACATGACAAACTTGTTACACTACTTCTGTTTTTCTGCTTCATTGTCAACAATGAAGATGTTGAAACATGACACTCTTACACTATTTGTGCAATAGAGCTACAAGTAGCTGCTAGTAGGGTACAAATGAGCGTTCTCTTAGTTTAAAATGTTTACTAGTAAAAAAATTATAAGCAGAATTCTAATTGCTTTTGAATTTCCATACCATAGCCTTCCAGGCTTTAAATGAAATGTGTCAAACTTAACCTAGATAGTGACGACTCAAACCCACACGTATTCAGTCTAGCAGTTTTCTGAAACCTTCTGGACACAAAGAGCAGTAAGAACTAGGAAACTTTACTTAGGAAAACGTATTTAATAATTGAGGAAATTAGTTGAGCGGGAAGAGACCATATACTCAGAATGAGGATTTTTCACTTTTTCAGTAAAATGATTTCTTAAGCCTTTTGTTCTTTGTAGTAGATTATGTAGTGAGGTGTGTCTAGACTTTGTATTTGGGAAAAGAAAAGTATATGAAATGCCTACGTGGTCTTTAAGATGACATTTTAAATTAAGGCAGCTATGATAAAAGGAGCAACACAGTATTTTGCAGAGATGCCCAGACCAGTTTTGATAAACTCTTTGTGGTCTAATCCAGGCAAAGCTCCAAACTTGCATTACACTTTCCTTGTACCTAAGCTGTTTCACTCAGCTTCAGGTTAGTAGCCCAGCTTGGCCTTACTAGCTGCCATATGGGCATATAATGGTCTGAATTTCTTCTGGTCTGTGTTCCACAATTGTTTAGTAACTCCATTGTTCTCTTTACTCTGAATTCTTTTGAACAGTACTGGAGGTATCTCTGAAAATATGTCTTTTACTCACTCCTGCGTTTGTAGGATGGATTTTATTTAGTCTGCTGATTTGAAGGGCTGGCATTAATGTGTACTCTTCGTGTGTATTTCTTGACTGACAGGTCTTCAGTAAAGTGAGGCATTTCACTTCTGCAGAAGCAGATCTGTGTTAGTCAATACTTATGCTTCTAATAATTTTCAAAGTATTTAGCTTTGTTATCTTTAAATTATAAATAAGGGAGGAAAAGAAGGTTTATTAAAACTTGTAAGAAGTCCTAATTCACATTCAATTCTGTGTGTCTGTATATGCAGTATTCTTTTAGGACTGCTGTTACCTAACTGCTGTGTTCTTTCTTGTGATCAGGTGCAAAGATGATGTATTTCCTGGACAAATCAAGACAAGAAAAAGCAATTGCTGTTGCTACTAGGTTGGATAAAAACATGAGAGACAAAAATGTGAAGGTAAAAGATAGAGTATTTAAAGCCAAAAAATCTGTGGGATCTCAAATAATGTATGCTTAACTGCAGGATAATGTACATGCTTCATATATCATGATAAATTACTAATATTTGAAAGAACAAGATTTCAGATTTTTTCCCCTAAGTGTAACTATAAAATATCTGAATACCAACAGAGAACCTGCTTGCTCAGATTAGTATTGTTTAATAGTACATCTTTTTAGTTATAAGACATTGTAAATCACATTTATTAACTACTACTTTTGTTTCTTCAGACATTAACAAAGGTTTTTGAGGCACTGCTTGATGGCAGTTTTGGAAGCTGCCACACTCAATGTGAAGAATATCAAGCAGCATGTCATAAACTGTTTCCTTATACATCTGCCTTTATGCCTGCCACAAATGAAGACGATAGCAGCATTGCATCTGTGAATCATACAGCCATTAACCATGACTTGCTGTCTAATGAAATTTGAAGTATTGTGTGCAAGCCAGTGTGTGTGTATACCTACATGCACACATGTATACAGAACTCTGACTCTCATTACATGCTGGCTGGATACAGATCAGGGTTACTTTTCCAGGTTGTATTTTAAAAACTTTAACAGGTATAAAACAAAATATTTGGATAGTTAAATGAAATCGAGTATGCTATTAGTTATTTTTTTTCTCCCAACAAAAACTGCCAATATTTATGTAAACATTATCCTTAATCAGCATTTTTCATGTTTATACTTGTACAGTTTTAAGTCTTTTAATAATCCATCAGCCTTCCCTCACAAAAATATGGATGTTAAAGACTGCTTTCATATAAGTGTTGTTACATATACAGACAAATGTGATCATATCTTGTTAATAAATTATCATTTGAGCGTTTTTAGCAGATTGAGACTGAAGTGCTGCTTGAATTGCCCTCTTTGTCTTTTACTGTTCTTTAGGGGTTTTTCTGTTGTGGTTTCCCCCACACACACACCTTTTTTTTTCCTTTTTAATCTTTGGTCAGTTTGGTTTCTTTTGAAGCACGGTGACAACGAGAGCATTGAGGGTTTGCATGGTTTTGTCAGGTGTGTGTCTTATATGGAACCAGTGTTGATGGATATGAAGATTGTGTAAAAAAAACCAAAACAAACCCAACCCAAACAACAAAAAACCCAAACTAAGACTTTTTGAAAATTATTCTGTCTACCTTGTGTTCCATAAGTATTGTTTTCTTAAGTTTATGGTCAGTTTAATATTTTTGAATATCCTTAAGCAATTCCCTGAGAAAACATAATTTGATACTGTTGTTTGTCCTTTGTTCGATCTTCCCCTTCCTCCTCTTCCTTCTGGTTTCTCCCCATCTGTTCACCTATTGACACTTAAGTTGAAAAAGCTGTTCCAATGTTGGGCAAACGCAGAAGGTACAGTAATGGGGAATACAGTTCTTCCCTACGTCATAAAAATTCACTGGTAAGTTTACTGTATTACCTCCATTGAAAGTCTTAGTTGTCCATTTACGGCCAATACTCCAGTACTTCTTATGCCTAAATACTATTGTTTTAGGTGCTGTGAAGCAAGTAGTACGTGAGGAGTATGTTTTACATTTAAAAACTGTTTAAGGGAGCACAAAGAGGCTGACTACAAATCATAATGAACCTTTTTCTTACTTTGTATTCTGGTGCATTAACTAGTAAATATACAACACATCAAAATGGAAGTCTGACTCTTAATATACCTATTTAAAGCGTAGTATTGCTGGACAAAACGGCTATGTATGACAGCTTTACATTCTATAAAAACTGCTATCAAACATAACTATACTGTGGCTTGTACAGAAAATCGGTTTTCTGGAAACTGTAATGGAATCATTCAATCTTGGTTTGTTTTTATTTCACTGCAATGTAAATAGTTTCAGTAATATTAACTAGCCCTTCAAAGGCAAATAAAAGTTCATGAAGAGGGGATTTTATTAAGACAAATAAACTGTTCTAATTAAAATTCTCCTTTGTGTGTCATCTGTTTAGATTAAAAGTTGTTGAATGGAAAATTCACTGTAAAATATTGCCAACATATGTTATGCTGTAATAAATTATTTTGTACACACTTGCCTTTGGTTTGGAATCTTTGCATAGTTACAGCCCATCACATAGGGGTTTTTTCCATTCAGTTGCAACATTTGCTGGTATAACATGAACTGTAAGTAGTTAAGGCAAAAAAAAAATCATTTAGCACATTGAGAGATGTATCTCTGTATATATGTATAACATAGCACCCTGAGAAGTATGGCAAGATGGTTTTGTCTTGTGTATTCACAATGTGCCATTTGCTGTGGAATGACTTCCTCAAAGGTGTTTCAAGCAGGTAGAGGGAGTTGTCCATAATGGGATCGTTTTGGCTCAGCAGCGCCCGGGAAGCATTCTTATTAGCCCGTGTAAGGTGAAGACATGAAGTGGAACTGTGGTCTTCTGTCTTTTATAGTGATTGCACAGTGCTACAGATTTAGTTCAGGCCTTCAAAAAAATGTCACAGCCCTGTAGGTGAGACTGAAACAGCCCTCTGAGGTCTGTTTAAAGTCTGACACTTTAGATTGGGCTTGAGCAAAAATACCTGGGGTATCTTTTCAGCAGTTTGTTCAGGAAGTAGATAAATAGTGCTAATTTGTCGACTAAGGATTGTGGGAACTCTTTTGAGAATTCTGAAAATACAAAACCTGAGTCTTCTGTCACCCAGTGTGTGATTTGGTTCTCTCTTGGAACTGCTGGAGGCAACAGCTGAGTTTTCTTCAGGGACTGTCATTGCAGCTGTGAACTGCTTAGCATGATAGATGCTTGGCAATCCCGTAGACCATTGCAAAGAGAGAGTAGGGTAGTATGGGAAGAATAACAAAAATGATGGAGAATAACAGACATCAGGGAAAGGTGTGTGGGTTTCTTGTTTTGTTGGGGTTTTTTAAAGCTATTCTGAAAAGATTTGGTGTTTTTTCAGTAACTTGAAGTAGAAAAGGCATCAGACTTAGGCTGTTAAATCATCCTGGAGAAATGTGCTATGATACATAAATGTTAAGTGTTCACATGTCACATTTCAGTGTCCAAGCTTTAAAATGTATCAGCTGGTCTAGCTCTACTCTTTCTTTCATACTGTCTTTTCATTTTTGTTTCCTTCATCACTTTCTTGCCTTTTTTTTCCCTCTGCAATTTCTCATCTCAAGTAATGTAATGCACTTTGACAGTCAGTTACGATCATTCTTGTTCTGCTCTCCTATCCATTAACTTCTTTCCTCCTCTAGCAAACGTGACATCCCAGGTGGTAGCTTCTCTTTTTTTATCAGTCCATTGGCATCAGATGCTTAGCTGCATTAGGAATTTGTAGACAATCCAAATGGAGTCAGCTTGTGGGGGTGAGACTCAGGTTGAAGAGCCTCACATCTTTGCCCCAGCACAGTCGCACCCTGCACCTGATCTGAGGTCTCAAATCTGAGACTGGCTATCTTCTCTCAGATGAGGCTAGCCCAAAATATTCCAGGCTAAGACTGGGATATTTCCTGTTTTCAGCACCACCTTTTTCACTGGCCTCAGAGAGAGGTGGAAGAAGTTTATGCTAGAGATCTATAACTCTGTCCTAGCCAGAGAGGCCAGGCTGGACGGGGCTTTTGGCAACCTCATCTAGTGGAAGATGTCCCTGCCTGTGGCAGGGGGTTGGAACTAGATGGACTTAAAGGTCCCTTCCAACCCAAACCATTCTGTGATCCTGTGATTTAATTTTGATTGCTATGAATTACAGTAAATAAATTCACTTACCTGTCTTGTTTTGTGGATCTTTGAAAATCTTTCGAGCTGTTTTATTGTGACTTTCGTTTATAGATCCTTCTCACGTACCCTTGCACAAACCAAGTAATGGTGTTAATGACATAAACCTCACAAGAACTCACTGACCCAGCATCCAGTCTCATGCAGGGTCCTGCGGTACTACTGCCATCTTGCATTAGTATCCCCCCTCCCTTTCCTTCTCTTGTTCCCACAAACAGGCAGGCAGGTGTACTTCAAAGCTGACAGGCTTCTCATCATAGGAGTAAGCCTGTTCCCAAAGCCTAGGCCCCGGTGTAAAATCCTATACCCGGTATTCGTATAATAACAAAGGTTTAGTCCAGAATTAGCACTTACACTGGATGGGGCAGCTTCTCACACCGCAGCTCTGTCATCTCCCAACCTCCCAAACAGTGTATCCCTCAGCTAGGAAGAGATCAAGCTTTAGGTGTGGCACAGAAGAGTCAAGCATAATTATGTTTTTATATGTGAATGCACTTGCCACTCTACTGTTTCATCAGCATCTTTATATGGACTTTTGGCATTTGTTGTTTTTCATGTCTAAACTGCAGGTGTTAATGAAAAGTGGTCGGTTCATGGATTTTCCACTAGAGGGAAGCCTTGCATCCAGAATATTTTCATAGTAAGGAAAGGCTGCAGTCTTGTTTACTGTCAGGTGTTTTGTAAGTAAGAGCATAGGAAAATGCTTATCTTCTTTTTCCTTTCAGGCAGTGGAGAGATGTCATCGGTGTTTTGCTTAAATGGCTGAATTGGACTCTTAATTGTATAACCTACCTGTCTGTGGGCATTGATTTGGGGATCTGAAGTTGAGAGCGTAGTCTATTGGGCTTATGTCATACCAGCTGAGAACAGAGTCACTGGGAAAGGACATTTGCCCCCACAGATGATCAGGTTGGCCTTTTGGGACATCCCATGTCATATGCGGAAAGCATCAGTCAACCCAGTTCCTGCCTTACACTCAGGTTGTTGGAGAGAGGCAGAATGAATTGGCCTTGAAGGTTAGCCCTCATTCCAGTTAATTTGTCGTGGCCTAAAGACACTGACTGTTCACCACTCAGACTTTGCTGCTTAAACATATTTCAAGTCTAGACAAAGCATGTGAGAACGTGCTGTTAGCACTTAAGAGGAGGTTCAGGTTTTGAGAGGTTCCTAGAGGTATCTTAGGTATGCAGTGAGGTGGGAGAAGGAAATACATGGTATTTCCAGGTCTGATTTCATACGATAAATGGTCAAACTTAGAGCAAACCAGGAAGTGAGGACCAGAGCAGGAGCTGTCTTCCTGTTCCCCATGCATCATGCCTAGCGCAGAGCAGTCCTAGTTCAAGACCTGTGATTTATACCACAAGTAATAAACTGTCATAGAACCTACCTATAAATGTAAGCCAACTATACCTGCTTGAGGCCTGGCTCTGTAAATGGTGGTGTAAAAGATATCCAGGGATCCATAGAAGGCATCAGACACCAAAGGAGTCTGTTAACTGTCACTGGTGATGTTTAATCAAATTTCAGCTGATCTACACACTCAATTATATTTGAACTGAGCTCAGAGAGTACCTGAAGTTGGAGGAACTTTTACTTCTATTAATGACGTTCCCTGCATGTCTGAATGTATTTCTAGGGAAATGCAAACCAGTGGACTGAAGCAGTTAGATTTGCCATGGATAAACTTATTACTTTGGGTTCCATAAGAGAGAACATGATTCATCTGCTCAGGGTTAGAGTGCCAGTCCAAGCGATGAGGACATGTACTAGTGCTTAGCTCACTCACACACGCATATTTTTCAACACCGTGGCAGGTTAAACTTGGATATGCAGAGCTTGGTTTCTAAGTGTCCGCAGTGGCAAAGCCTGTGTTTTTCAGTAGTATGTTATGTTCAGTTGTTTGGGTTTTTTTTAACTGCTGTCCTTTTGCGTAAATGCTCTGACTCTAGTTTTGTATGCAAATCCTCTGCTGTAGGAATAGAGCTCATGAATCAGTGCTGGGCAGTATAGAGTAGACAATTCTGAAGCCTGTTATTCATGAACTAAAAGTTGGAAATAGAAAATTACTATATGGAAGAAATTGCTGCCACAGATCCTCCCTCTGACTGGGAGAATTAGAGCATGCTTTACTTAACTTTCATTTGTGAGGAAAACAGGATGCTGCTATGGCTTGTCACAAAAATTATTATCCCAGGATGCTAGGAAAAAGTGGAAAAAAACCCCAGGGCTTTTAATAATAATTCTTAAATTGGAATGCAGTTGTCTCAGTCAGGAGAAAGAGCTGGATGCAGTACATGGTCACTGACGGTAACACTGGTTCTTTTCTTCCCATCTACACAACCCCCTGTGCACTCATAACAAGAGAGGCCCCAATAGACTAAAGCATGGTTATTTCCCAACCATAAATATGCAAATCCCCATCCCTTAAAGGAGGGTGATTTAGTGGCTAACCAAAGCTCAGGGATTACTGCTTTTGTCCCACGTTTGTATGGTGACTGACTCAATGGGGTCCTGGTCCATGATTGACACTTCTGCAACACAAATAAATGAAGAGCTTCACTTCTGTTCTAACACATGCAACCACATGCCTTCAGCAAACAAGAGGTCTCCTTTTGCCATCTCCTGCCTTAAAGCCAACAGAGCATGGGAGGGAGAGAAAGACTTGATTTTTACAGCCTGCTTTGGTAGTTTGCTTCAGTAGGGTGAATGGGAATGACATCCTGCACCCCCTGCCATTCCTGTCTTCCCCTATTCTTGTGGCTGTTCTGGTCCGAGTCCCCCTTGAGATTGCTGCAATGCAAGAGAAAGATGCTTCTGGACATAGAGAAAAACCAGAGCATTGGTTTAGTTACACAAGGGCAAGTAAAATAGACAAAATGAAAACCCATTTACATTCTCAAAGAGTTAAAAATAAACCCACCACAAAACCCAGAGGATATTCAGTGTTCCCAGGAAAATCTAACAAGAATTCTTCTTGGGCAAGGAACGTAATTCTTTGTTTGGATGTGGTTAGTATCTTTTCGGCCAGGTATTTTGGCCACAAGTATATTTTACTATTATTATAATTATTAATTACATCAATTTAAAGGCTGTATTTCTTGGCCAGGTTTAGGGCTCTGGAAACCCACAATCCCCAAACAATGCTGGATATGAAGGACAAGACGACTGAGCCAAACAGGCTACGTGTATGTGACTGTGTGAAGTATCATAATAGAATCAGTACAAAATGCATCATTTTTTGTCAGAGCAAGTAGCATTGATACAAAATACTTCTGCCTGAAAATTCCACTGCCTCTTATTTTACTTATGGAGGAGATTAATTAGGAGAGATGTCTTATTATTTTAATGTGTAAGAGCTCTCTGATATGTTTCACTTCACAAGAGTTAAAATCAGTTTCCAATGTGGTTTGTGTGGCAGATATTCTTTATGAAATGCAAGCCTCTTAAGCCTCAAATTCCCGTTTGTTTCTTGTATGTAATCACCCACTGTTGAGTCATTCCTCCTCCTCCTGACGAAATTACCATTTTTTGAAGTAGCGCAGTATCCACCTATCTTAACATTTATCAACAACTCGTAGCAAAAGCGGGTGGGAAACAACAACTGTTTCTCATTTGCATTTGAAATGGTGCAAGCTTCTTGATGGAGCAGTAGTCATGAAAGGGTTTGAAGCAAAACTGGCAGAAAAGTAAAGAACTCAGCTTCTCCAGTTCATGCTCCGGCACACTAATGTACACCAACCATGCTATGGTGGCAGTAGCACCAGGTAGAGGTAGAAACAGCAGTTTGCCCTGAGCTAGAGCCCACAACTGAGCACAGAAAATAAAGTTGTGACATTGCATTCATATATATGATATTTCCTTTCTTTTTTTCCTCACATTTCCCTTTTAAACCCATATTATTTCAGATTCTTTCGGATGACTTCTGCTGGGGGAGAACTTCCTGGAAGAACAAACTCCTTCAGTCTCGTGCAGAGTCTCGTCTGTGATCTGCCCATGCAGAGGATATCTGTAAAGCCTTGTTTTCCTGAAAGCAGATTCAAAAGGAGGCAATTTCTTCACCTCCAGTTGCCACACAGCACTCCAGCCTCCAGGCCTCTGCCCTTGCTGACATACTGCCATGGACCCTTTGCTTACATTTGTCTTGCTGTCATCTTGGCTTTTGACCACTTCTCCCTACTTGTTGTCTGGTTGCTCCTTTGCGCTGCAAGGGAGGAACTACCAGACGACATCCTTCTCCTTGTGTTAAGATCCAGAAACATTAGTACAGCTTTCAAGCAGTGTTTTGGCTGGTTTCTCCTACATCTGAAGCAATCTCACTCTAAAAAAAGGAGCTTCTTGTATCTCTCTATAGCATTATCTACTGCCTATATACTTTATAGTCAGTGCACACTCTGTGCAATTGTATTTTGATGTTTTTCTGATGGACATGAACTTTTGTTATGACTTGTAGTGAACTCAGGATTGAAGGTTCCCCCAAACCTGGCTGTAATATATATTACAGTCTAATATCTCTTGTGTTGGTTTTGTAATGCACTTCATTCAATTTAGTTTGCATACGTGACCAGGATTTAGGTTGTTAGCAGTTGTCTCTCTTGACCCAAGTAGCTAAAATTTAGCTCAAGTTACACTGGTGTGAAGAAGAAATGGAGCCAGTACAAAGAATATGCAGAAAGTAGTTCCCTGAGTACAGGAGAATGAAACAAGCAAAGACCAGCTTCATGTTTTCAGGTCCAAGCCTTTGGTTAGGACCTATATGTCTCCTGTAAAGTTGGAGTACGCATGGGTTGGTCTTTCTGATAAGTTCTCAAAGCGAAGTCAGCTCACGCATAAGAAAAATGCCTAGAAATTGAAAGCACCAGAAGGCAGCTGGAGACAACAGCAGATCTGCATCAAAATTACTACTACTCCTAATCAAATGGATAATTTGAATATACCTGTCATTAAGTGACACTATTCCTTTCACCTTCCCTCAAAAAGGCACCAAACAGATTCTGACTGAGTTATTTTGAAACTTCTTTATCTCTTATTTACTCATTACCATTCCTCTTCTTGCCTGAGCTCCTCCCCTTTCCCGTGCAATCCTCAGCCGAAGTCCCTTGACCCAGAACTTTCAAATTCTTGAGTGTTTTTGCATATCTCTTTGCTATGGACAGGAGCATTCCAGCAATGTCAATATAGGTTATAATTATGCCTACTCGATCCAATTACTTTTAATCCAGCTGCAATAATAGTGATTGCATCTAAACTGCCATAAACATGTTTCAGAGTCAATACCTTATTTAAATATATCCATTCAAAACTCCCAAGAGCTTCTGCCTCTTGTTACAGAAAGACAGAGGAAGAGAGAACTGCACAGGCTATCTTGTGTTTGTGTTCAGGAGGTTAATTTGACAAGCTGAAATTTAGAAGCGTGATGGGTCAGAGAAAGTGAGTTTAGGTTTTGGCAGAATTCAGCAGG
>NW_009916988.1:70085-70779 GCF_000696875.1 Nestor notabilis
GCAAGGCCATGGTCATGGGGTGGCAGTGAGCTGGTCCATGAGTTTGCATCCACTGTGCATCAATATGAGGGAGGCAGAAAATCAAAAGGAGTTGCACCAGTTGGTATTAAATCCAAGTTCAGGTTTAAGGTCTCAGAAAAGCTTGGGAGAAGAGGAGGAAAGTCCTGTGAAATATCTCTGGAAAATGACTTCTCAGTGGCAGTTTTTCACAAATAATTATACTGCTGTTAAGTCACTCGCTCTTCCCACTGGTGTTATGGATTGAGCTACAGGTCAGTACAAGCCTGTATTTAGACCGGCTGGAAGCAAATGCTTCTGATGGTAGTTAGGTAGCCTATGAAAATGCATGGCTTGTCTCAGTCAAGTTTTAATTAGGCAGCTGTCCTCATTACAGAACAAGTTTAGCAATTCACTCACGTAGGCAATTCCACTTGCAGTGTGAAGGATAAAATAGACTAGAGTATTAACCACCATCTCACGCTTCAAAAGAGCATCCTGAGGGCAGGGTTGTGATGCACTGCAGAGGGAGACAAGTTATACCAATGATGTTTCATCTATTCCTGCTCTGTGGCTCAAGGAGTTGGGTTTCCCTGCGTGTCAGTCTGGCTGGCACCTGTGCTTTTTCATCCACTGGAAGTTTTCATCTTCCTCCTTCACAGCTGTCTAAATCTGGGGTTCCCTTGCTCTCCTTCAG
>NW_009916988.1:70798-72044 GCF_000696875.1 Nestor notabilis
TCCTGTTTGTCATCCACGGAATCATAGAATGGTTTGGGCTCACCCAGTTCCAACCCCCTGCCATGGGCAGGGACACCTTCCACTAGACCGGGTTGCTCCAAGCCCCTGTGTCCAACCTGGCCTTGAACACTGCCAGGGATGAGGCAGCCACAGCTTCTCTGGGCACCCTGTGCCAGCACCTCAGCATCCTCACAGGGAAGGATTCCCAGGTTTTAAATGAAATACCTACTTTAACCACTTGGTCCTGATACTTTTGTACAGAATTATTATTTTCACAGACTGAAAAATATTAGAAAATGCATGAAAATGTTATGTTCAAAATTCCAGGCTGCATCCATGGGCAGGGGTCTGTCACTCTGGCTTTTGTCTAGCACCAATGAGAAGATGGGCTTGGATTTCACGAAAAGACTGCTTTTAACTGTGGGAACCTGGTGCTTACTCAACAGGATTGGTATTTTGGGGTACTCTTGATCTTCAAAGTGGTTAAAAGAAATGATTGATTAGAGCAAAGTTTTCAGCCATTTCTGGCTTGCAAATCCCCCTCTCTGCAGCCCCAGTTTCTGCTTATGTGCATATGGAGTTGCACAGGTCTTGTGGATTTTAACCTACTTCCAGTAAATTTGTCTTGATCTTTCCTGTCTTACATGAATGCCTCAGAAGTTGTTCGTGGATCTGTAGGCATCTCTGGGCCATGGTTTGAAAACCACTGGATTAGTCAACCTGCGGCACCAATGCATGTGTGAACCAGTCCTAGGCTTCTCTTTGGTGTAGCAACTGTTTTGTGTCCCAGATTACTCTGTGTTACACTTACAAAACTAGTACTTTGTGAGCCTTGTAACTTGGCTTTACCTGCTAAGGTTCTAGAAGTCTTTCCCTGAAGCATATCTACAGGTGGGACTTGTTGATTTAAATAGCTATGTGGCTCACGAGTTAGTGAGGGTAAAAACGCAGTAAGAAACCACTGTAAACATTGCATCACCAGCTGAGGAGCATCTGGAGACACTGTGTCGAATGGCCAAGAAGAAACTCACTTTAAATACACCTTGGACGTCTGCCTGGAAGATGGGAGGGATTCAGCAGCTGAGGTTTACATTATGAGTTGGGGTGGATGTTTCTATCAGTAAAGATGATCAGCCCTGTGTGCCAGTCTGCAGATTCCAGGAGACTGTGCTTAAAAGTGACTTCTTTATTTTGCCAGATGTGGGCTGCTCCTGTTGGCATCAGTGGCAAAAATGCATCCAGTTCA
>NW_009916988.1:72075-74205 GCF_000696875.1 Nestor notabilis
TCAAGAATATTTATGGAGGTACATGGCTATATGGTCTGCAACATAGAACCAATAGGCATAAAAGCCAATCTTCATTTCCTCATGTATAAGCTAAGGGGTTATGCAGAAGGTTAAAATTCACCAGCTGGATGTTGCCTGCATTTAGTGGAATCACAGGTTGCTCAGGAGAAAACATGAGTGTTTACTGGAAGAAATGTTAACAGACTTGTCTGTGGAGCAGTAAACATGACCAAGGATTTCTAAGCCCAGGTTTTCTTAAGGAAAGAAGATTCCCAAACATATGGCTATAAAGAAGAGAAGTTTATGGAATCAGCATGCCTAGAAATTACTCTGCAAATTGTGTATTTGAGAGTAAACTAATAATTTGAAGAGAAGGCCAAGGATAAATTCCTGTATTACTAGAGGGAGGCAGTTCTCTTCCCCTACCCACGTCCCCATCCACTCTCTCCTTTTATCAGCTCTGGAGCTCACCTCCAAACAAAAATTACTCTGTCGCTAGGTTAGTTTCCCGCTGTTCTAATCTGTTGCACTGGCTCAGCAGAAGACGAGACAAACCCACTACCAAGGACATGCAGAAGGTCTCAGCCAGGAGTACAGGAAGGAAGAAGTAGGGGAGGTCATTCCCCTTTCTAGGGCAGCAAGTCCCCATAACAACCCAAGCCCTATTGTACAACTTCACCACTCTATGTGCATGGTCCTCCTCTGCAATGTGACCTAAGACCCCATCCCAGACAGCTGTGAGATTGCTTGACCATTTTAAGGAGAAACACCAGGAAGGGCCTGGGAGGCCTTTTAGCCTTGGTTATTCTGCCTGTATTCCTTACAAAATCTAAAACATTTTTTACCCCTCAGTCATATCTTGCAAGACAACCAAGCAGGAGACCAAATAACCAGTGCTTGGTGAGGATGTGTATGGACGGTAGGGTCGATCATACGTGTGTAGGTGCTTGGGCAAAAGAGATTTGATGTCAGCCATGGGGGCAGGTCCTTGTCTTTTTTGGCTGTGAGTCCTACCAAGTTGCATACTCAACAGTTCTCCCTTCTGCCTCGTGTCTATTGTCTTTCACCCTGCTGGTGTTCTTGACGTCATGCTCTCCCACCTCCCTGTTCCCTACTTTTTAACCTCGCTTTCCATCTGTGTCACTGTGGTCTTCAAAAAGGATTGTCTGCAGCCACTTTTATTAGCAGAAAGAAAAACAAAGGAAGACCACAAGAAAGGAGGAAGCCGCAGAATAAATAATGATTGAACGTCACCATTAGAACTTCTTTTGATCCGCTGCAAAAATAAATAAATGTCTCCATACCAGCCGGTAAGGAGAGGTGAACAGCTCTGTGAGATACAGATGGTTTATTGTCTACAATATTGTTTTCTCATTTTGTATCTTGCAGCAGCAATGACAACATGTCTGAAAATGTTGAGAAGTTTTGGAGAGATTTTTTGTCCTCAATGCTTCTATTTTAATTCTAGGTATTCTCATCAACACACAGAATCATAGACTGGTTTAGGTTGGAAGGGACTTTAAACATCATCCAGTTCCAACCCTGCTGCCACGGGCAGGGACACCTTTCACTAGACCAGGTTGCACAAAGCCCCATCCAGCCTGGCCTTGAACACTGCCAGGGGTGGGGCAGCCACAACTTCTCTGGGCCACCTGTTCCAATCTCTTACCACCCTCACAGTGAAGAACTTCTTAGGTCATTGCTAGTTCAGGAAAATACATATTGATTTGCAGAGAAACATAATCATAGCTCCTGATGCGTTTGCATGGAATAGCACCTGATGTCTGCTTTCAGTATTGCTGGCTGTAAATAAGTAGGAGAGAGTCTTCCCCAGTTAGTACTTAACAGAAGTGGTATTTTAGCTGCTCAGACGGTTTTTATCTAAAACACGCAGGAGATAGCACAAGAGCAATGTTCGGTAGCTAAGGCACGTGTAAATATCAGGTTAACCTGACTTCAGGACAAGCGCTAAAACCAGGGAAGCTCTCCACTGGAGAACGCCTTGTCTGACGCAGCTGGGGCCATGGCTCCCTGTGCTTGAGCAGCTCCCGTGTCACCCACCCTCTGTAACGAACCGGCAGAGCTGGCCATGTTCACAGCCCGCTATGGGACCGAGCCCAGCAACAGCCG